>NC_140952.1:51776066-51788566 GCF_014529385.1 Adiantum capillus-veneris | reverse complement strand
CTGAGGGTCCATCAAGAGGGTAGAGTAGGAAAAAGGAGAAAACAAAAGCCTAAGGGTCGGCTGGGAGGAGAGCTGGTTTGGGGTTTCGAAACTCCTGGATGATCGCTTTGCCACTTCGGTAGACTGCCCATTTGCCTTGCTTACGCGCTTCGTGCACCTTCTTAAGCTCGCTCGCTTTACTCTTGAGTTGATTCATGGTCAATTCTTCTGCAATCCAAAGCTTGGTTTCTTTGAGAAGGCGGGACTGGCGTAGAAGCTTCACCCGCTCCTCTTTGTTCTTGAAAGTAAGGACACAATGCTCGGGACGCACATGGCGATGTGTGTCATTGATCCAAGCGACATTCTCTGGCTTGATGTTGACTGGCTCAATAATGTCGTTGAGTTTGATGATTGTCTCTTCAAGGGTGTCCTCAACAGTGCACCACTGCCATGGGAGCCCACCGATGCGTACCTTGAGGGCATTATCTTCTTGAGATTTTTGTTCGGAGATTTCCTTTGGTACACACGTTTTCACTTGGGCGATGGTTGTTGAGTGAGCTTGGCTAACCTTAGCCTCAACCTCTTTTACCTTGTGGGTGGTGAGGTTAACCATAGAGTTGAATTGCTCTTCTAATTTGCTGAGGCGATATTTAAGTTCGAGGTTTCCTTCTAGGACTCGATCAAGACTTGCTTGCAACTACGTGATGCGATCAATTTTGCTAGGGGCTGCCAGCACTGTTGCAAAGCTCGGTTTTGTTTTGGCGGGGGTCTTTGGGGCAGTCATCCCTGTGCTTGAGGAGGTACTGCTGTCGAGAGCTGCTGTCGACAGCGAGCTGCTGTCGAAAACTCCTGCCGGGCTGTCGAAAGCTTGTCCTCTGCCGAGTATTGCCTGAAAAAACATAGACATAGTGAGCATTCCATTAGAATAGATTCCTAATGAGCATAGCAAGTGTGCTTGGATGGAAAGAGCAACATAAAGCATAACAACTAGTTGGCTAGGCATGAACAATACTTCAAAAGAGAGAGAAATTAAGATATTGACAACAGTTGAGGACCAGATTTACATGGAGCCGGTCCCCCCTCCCAAAGGGTTTGTATTATAGGTTTCCCCCATCAAGGGAGACATTTTACAATACATTAATTTGTGTTCCTTCAATAGCTTGCTGGTGCAATGAAGATGTAAGCTTCAAGCACCGAGCTAACACTTGTAAAACACAACATCAATTCCCTCACGGTCTCAGACCCAAGACCTCACACACCTTTGAAGATTGTGAGAGCTAGCAGGGTATGAGAGGAGATTGAGAGTAAGAAGGAGTATTCCTACGAGAAAGAAGTATATCTCCTTACATAATCACTCATAATAGCTTAACATAGCTTAGTAATTAGCATGGTAGAGGAGATGAACATGCATTGGATCTTGGCTCTTGGTTGGATTTGCATCACAAAGCCAAAAGTTGTTGGTGTAGGCCTCCCTCCTCACAAGCTTGGAGAAGATGATGAGCTTTCCATTAAAGCTTGAGAAGGAGATAGAGTCTTCTTTACTTCACACACGAGATTATGTTAGTGTGTAAGTGATAATTCCTTGCAAAAATCAGTCCCCCTCTCTCTCTTGGTTGACCTTTCATGAATTTTACTCATGCTGACATCCCATTGGACCCTGCAAAGCTTAGCCAATGATAATTAAGAAGCATAAGTGATAGCCTTGTGACATGTGTCCCCCTTTCCCCTTTTGTGAGAGATTTAGGTAATTAAATAATACAATTAACTCCCCCTCCTATCTAGGGATATGTGAAGACTTTTTGGTCTTCACATAAGCATTCAATATTACCTAGAGTTTGACCGTTAGATATATCCTTTGAATTTTGGAACCTTAGCATTTTGGAAGTCTTAATGGGCTGAACCTTAGGGTCTTTGAAGCCCATTGTCGCGCATTGCTCTTTTACATATGGCCCCCCCTTTGGATCCCTATTGTGGCTGATCTGCCAGCTTAACCAATATTCTAACTTTTTCTCCCCCGGTACTTCCCCATATTAATGATCAGTTTAACATGAGAAAATCATTTTGGAGAATTAGATATTAGTTATTATGGCATTACCTCTCTCTTGAAATCATAGTTATCCTCGACTATGGGGTAGAGAAGATAAATCCTATTCATTAGTCCTTTTTCTAGTGGGTAGAGGATCCCTATCTTACCCTACGACATTGTTCCAGAATGGGTCACTAATCCATTTGGCTCTTGAGAGCCTAAGCTGCCGTAAGCATGTCTAAGCATTAGTCCTATCAATCTTCCATAGTAGAGTGACAACTTGGTGTTTGGGAGACGTCGTCTCCGCAAACTTGATCCTAGGCATGCAAACTACTGAACATTTTTGCACAATAAAGAAAAAGAGAGTCTTATAAGACAAAAACTTTGTTCATTTTAAACATTTGTACATTTGCTTACTTTAGGGAAGCATTGTAAGCATTGACAAGGTTTAGGTTATCCTTTAATTGTATGCCTTGCATCCATTTAGCATCTTCAAAAGGATAGTTCTTAAACTTAATAAGATACCTTCGGATAATCTTACCGCCTCTCAATACCTTGTCTTCATGTTAGGAGTGGACTCGGGCTGCAGCACCTCTTCTTGGTCCTCAATCTCTGGTGGGTCTTCAACAGTTGGTTCTTGAGGTGGCTCTGCTTTGTAAGGCTTTAGTAAGCTCACATTGGAAAGCATTGTGTATGAGCCAATGACTGGGAAACTTAAGTTGATAGGCCATCTCATTGATTGTTCTAAGAATCTGGAAGGGATCATTTGCTAACTTAGCATAGTACTTTTGGTGTCCCGTAGTATTCTTGCCCATCATGTGCCTTAATTTAGCCTTGGAAAATTTAAGCACCCAATCATTTTCTTTCAAGGCTTGGGATCTTCAGTGCTTATCAGCAGGCAGCCTTTGGCCTTTGCTATAAGATAGAGATAGCATCCTTAATCTTTTGGAAAGATTCTTGTAGGTCTCTTCTATACTCATCTGCAGCAAAGGTCTTCCCATGTACCTTAAGTAACAGGGGACTTTTGGATCTTCCCTCAATTACCTCAAAAGGTACTTTTCCTGTGAAAGTATGTATAGTGTTATTGTAGGCATACTCCACTTCGGGTAAGTACTTCTCCCATTGGGACCTTTGATCTACTTCCATTACATAGGCTTTAAGTAGATCAAGAATTGTTAGGTTAGCTATTTCACTTTGGCCATCTGTTTGCGGGTGATAGGCCAAAGAGAAGTTTAGGCTTGTCCCTAAATTCTCAAAGAGACCCTTCCAAAAATTACTGATCATTCTAGGATATCTATCCGACACTATGGACATTGGCAAGCCATGGCATTTGAAAATTTGTGATATGAAGAGGGTTGCCATTTGATGGGCTTTGATAGCCTTTTTGACAGGTATAAAATGAGCTTGTTTGTTGAACCTGTCTACTATTGTCCATATTCCCATATTCCCATGGATAGACTTGGGCAATCCACAGATAAAATCCATGGATATGCTCTCCCATGGTGAATTAGGGATTGGAAAAGGTTGAAAAAATATGTTTCTTCCCTCTATCAAACTTCATCTTTTGGCATACCACACATTTAGAAACATACCCTTGTACGTTTGCTTTTGTTAGGAAATAAGACGTAGCTAAATAGATAATTGAGTAGATTACTTAATGGAGAGAGACAGATTTACATACACGAGATTATAGAGTAGAGAGAGAGAGAGAGAGAGAGAGTACACACGATATACGTGGTTCACCCAATGTGGGCTACGTCCATGGGAAAGCAGCTACTCAATGGCTTTAGTACTTCAAAACAAGAAGTAGTTTACAAAGGGATTATACCCTTAATGGAGCTCTTGCCTTGCTTCACTCTCACCACCTCACACTCACCTTGTTGCATCAACTTCACACACTATGAAATGTGTGTAGAAATGGCCTCCTTTTATAGGCCAAAAGGGTTCCCCTCTCTCATGAGAGGAAGCCATGTGTAGCTACCCTTGTGTAGATAATTTCAAATCGGACCCTTCAATCCGCCCATGTGTGGCCGTGAAAATTTTGGTCTAACGAGTGATTTTCCTTCACGCACGATGGCTTCTCCTCATAATGGGGGCCTTACAAATGTGCGCTTTCACCACAGAAAATTATAAGGGTAAATCAGGCTCCATACTTAACATCTATTGCATGGCCATACCACAAAAAGAGGGAGCGACAAAGAGAGAAGAGAGTTCTTCTCTTTCGTAAAAATAATCCAAGAGACCCTATAGGTCTATCAACAACAAGTCATCAAGTCAAGACTCGTAACTCAAAAGAAAATTGAGAGAACCAATCTATTGCACTTAGTTGAGAGAGAGAGAGAGAGAGAGAGAGAGAGAGAGAGAGAGAGATCATATTGTCTCTTCAAATATCAAGTATGACCTATGGAGTCAAATGAAACATGTCACGTACAGTTTTGAGCTGATCAGAGACTCTCAAACTTGCAAGGGCATATTGTGCATAAACTAAGGGGGTCAGAGCATTAATGCCCTATCTCACACCAAAGAGTGTGGGAGATGGGCCGGATTGTTGTCATGATGTGGATCACAAATAAGAGGATATGTTCAAGTGTGTCTGGGTAAGTGTGTGTGTGTGGGGGCGCGGGAGAGAGAGAGAGAGAGAGAGAGAGAGAGAGAGAGAGAGAGAGAGAGAGAGAGAGATAGAGAGAGAGAGATTCCCCATACAACAATAAGTTTAAAAAAAAGAAGAGGGGAAATTTTTAATCTCAAAAGAGCAATCCAAAGAGACCTCAAAGCATGAGGCGATAAGACGTGAACTCAAAACAATGATACTCAATGTGGATATTAAAAAGTGGATACTCCACGTGCATTATGAGAACCCTAGGAGCTAGAGACCTGGATCCTCCACCCAACCGCCCATACTTATAGGCTCTTAGCCCTAGGATCCCCTGTCCACACTGCTAGCTGGCCCGTGGTCGGGGTCCGTGACCCCCCTTTATGGTAGGGCCCTGCCCGTAGGACCCGTGTCCTGACATTACTCCCCCCTTTGGAAGAGTTTTCGTCCTCGAAAACACAAGTGGTGGTATCTGCATAAGAACACTAATGTTTTCCACCGTGGCATCCCTCAGGGATCCAACGGTTTGTTGAATCGAAACCCGGTTTATTGGGAGGTTCAATGAAATCAAGAATAACATCTTGATTTTCCACATTGTTGTCCCTGTACAACCGTCTTGGTTAACCGACCCGTAACCAACAATATGAGAAGACTCCATTTAAAACTCACTTGAGTATGTTAAACGAGTTATCATAACGAAGAGGTGTCTAAATGTATACCCAAGTTTCAGACTTTCTGGAGGTACTTGAATGTGCAATATAACCTCGGCTCATCTTTCCATGAAAGTACTATGCTGACATACTCATCAGCAGCAACCAAGTCCTTGACTTGCTATGGTTTCTTGCCATTAGCCAACCGCATCAAAATTGATGATTAAGGTTGATAACTTGAGAATAACAGGCAGAGACTAAAACTCGCCGTAACATGCCTTGCATCATAAGAAGCAAACTCCAAACTAGAAAGGTAACCGATCCAGTTGTTCCACTTCTTGCTAACATATGCACTTAGCATATCCTTTAGCGTGATTTAACGTATGCACTTTGCATATCCTTTAGTACTAAATAGAATGCTTGTAAACTGCCCATCCTACGCGGGATGAATATCAGCAGTAAGAGTGAGGTGCTTTCCCCCAACCACTTACAAAAAGTCGCCCACGACTGACGACAAACTATGACTCAATCATTGAGTATCCAGCCATATACTCGATATGGAATGGAGACAACCAACTAGGTTGAAAGCAGATTGGAGTTTCAAGCAGCCAATCACAAACACCCATACTCAGCCATCGCGTTGTATGGCAGGGTGTAAACTCATACGAAGTCTGCAAGAGAGATTGCACTGGCAATGCAAAAAATTGCAGAAACAATAATGTCCATGAAGTTGCATGCCGCTCCGAATAAATTGGTGTTAAACACTAGGGCCCATAACACCTAGTGTGCATGCATTTAACACAAACATATCCGAACCGCAATTCCATGACGAGACTTTGGACCATAACAGAATGTGACAACCCGGTCACCTCTAGGTACCAACCATGAGACATTCTCATGGACATAGCATACTTAGCTATATGTAGAAACAACCCTCCGTTAAGGTGGTTTCATAGCACTTGTAATCGTAACAAGTTTGTACGTAGTACCCGACAATTTTTGGCCACTGAAATTGCTCCTGATACTGTGTGCTCAAAATGGTCGAATCCATGGATGTGACCAGCACCTAGGGACTTCGTCGCGACACATTGTTAGATAGTTGTCAGTCCCAGAGACTCATATTCGCCACGTGTGGAATATGGCTCAAACAAGGATATCAAGAAAAGAGACATCCATCAAGTACGAGCTGGTACTTGTGTGTGGAGGTAACTACAAACACTCTGCGACAAGAGTGAGAGGGACCCTCATTATCATACTCCACGCTGGCTAAACTGAACTCCTTGAGTTCCTAGACCATGTTGTATCCCATGTGACAACATGTGCCAAATCGAACCCTACACTAGGTTCGTAACAGCAGAATGTATTTTGGACGCTACGGTCCAAAATACCCTTTTCCAACATGCCCTTGACATGGCTTTGAAACATTCAAGCGTATTTATACGACTTGCACTGGAAACCGTGGGTGTTGCCTACGCAATCCAACCCCTTTGGTTAACATCTACGTAGTCAAACCCCTTGGTAAGACCCTCTGTAGAAACTGCTCAACCAGCAGGCAACGGTAACCAACATAGTTAACCGTGTACATACTGATTGGAATCAACTTGAAAAGTTGAATGCGTTCGCTACAGTGTGGTAGATTGCGGAATGCTTTCCTTGAAAGTTTAACTGGGAGAGATCAAATTGTGATCCTCAATGCCTATTGGGTGATTTAGCAGTCACCCTCCGGGTCGTACCCCAAACATTTTTGTCCATAGACACTGCGTAGTGCTATAGAAAGAGCAAGAAATCCACACAAGTGAACTGCCTAACTCTTGTGGACAACCATGCTGTCTCAACTGATTGCTGCATCTATACCTCCTTGTAGAGATCATCTGTTGTGAGTTGAAGATTTATCAAAAACTCAACTTGAGTGTCGCACTGAAAACATGTAGTGCAAAAATGACACTGTATACATCCTGAATGAGAAGACCGTTGCTTGTCCATTAACCTCGATGTATACTTCCCTGGGTAGATCTATTCACTCTTGAAAACAATCACCCAAAGGATGCCAATAGTTGGGTCTTACCCTTGGCCTGACAATGGCTCTTAGCCTGTGTGGCTCATAGCCCTTGTGCAAATAAGTGCTCAATGGACGAACCGATGAAGACTAATTTGAGTAGCATCTTAGCCACGTGCTACCTGAGAGTTAGAGCACCTTGGCTCAGGTGAACTTACGAGCAAAACACGTATCAAAAGCTTCTTAGAAAATTTTCATTATTCCCTTAAAGAGAGAGAATGAGAGAGAAGAAGAGCATGCTGGGCTGCGGAACTTTCCTTGAACGACTATGACGTGTATAGTTGATTGCCATGCTCGTGTGCATCTTATGCCTAATGTGCAGCGTATCCTATAAGCATGCAACAAGTTTCTGCTATGACTTTCTCATTGAGAGAGTTAACAGAAAAACACAACCACATCTTGACCTCCTGCCTTACAGGGTTGTGATTGTATGAAAATGACTTAGCATTGGCACTTTGCCTGTGAAATAAGTCCTAGATTTAGGTGCCTTTTAGTGTTGGTGGGTGTTGATAGCAACCAGCCATCAGGTTCAACAATCCTTCACTTAGTCTGTCCTTGACAGAGTTGCGAGTGTGATAGAGGAAGCATAATGCATGAAGTGGTGGAATCCATGCTATTTGCTTAGCATGCCTTGCATGCGAAAACGTAAGCCCTTGGCTACTATGACGGTCTCAAGCATGAGAACCAAAACCATAAGTGCCTTGCACAGAATAAACTGGTAGGGATTCTGTGAGCTGACAGTCTCTATTTTGCCATCTCCCCAAACTTGTGTTCCAAAGCCCTTGATTCCAAATCAATGGCAGTATCTCGGCACAAGGGAGAAACCGTGCTTCATGTAAAATTGTCAAAGCACTTTGCTTTGCACAATGACAGTAAATAAGAAAAACTTAAACTTGGCTAACCTGGTAGTTGTTGCTGCAACCAGCCATCATGAAATTCCAAAGGAAAAGCTCGCGTAAAGGTGGCTCGTAGCCAAATCTGCCGTGCAAGAGAGAGTTGTCGCGTATGCTCGTACGCCCTCTTGTATCATGTACACCATGAAAGATCCTTCAAGCATAGTGTCAAATCCCTCCCAAGTTTGTATGCTCATAGCCTATACCAAACGTGAGCAGTTGAGATGCAAGATGCGTAAATTGAAGCCTTGCTTCACATCAATTGAAGCCTTGCTGATAGCCAACTAAAGCAGTTGTTGACATACAGATATCAGGACAAAAAGAGTCGACCTTGTCGAGTGAGTTCAACTGAAATTAGCTAGTAATGTGTGGCAAACGTCCTCTGTCCGCTTCTGGACACAGTGACAAGGAGTCGGCCATGCCGAACCCCCCACAAATTGAAGCCTTGCTTCACAAACACGTTGTTGTGCTCATAGCCAACGTATGTTCCTGCCATGATATAGCTAGCATGGCAACAACGAATCAATCGTGTCGAAAATGACATTGTATGGAGAATCATGAAAGTACCATATGTAACTTGATTGCAGTTGCAAGGTGTACCTGGAATTGCGAATACCACTGCGTGGTAAGTATTCTTCACTGTCTACTAGAAGCGGCGATAAGGAGCCAGCCCTGCGGAGCACCTTGGCTCCCTTTATGTCAACGAGCAACAGGTTGTGCCAATCTCCTTGAGATTCTAGACCTTGGCGTTGCCATAGCAAGCAATCACATCCGAATCAAAAATGTAAAATAACTGCATACCTCATGAATTGCGTGACGACTTGGAGTACCATGGTGTCGATCTCTGGCAGCATGCATGAACACGCATACCAAGATATGGCGTGCCTTGACCTCTTGCTTCCATGTCGTCATAACTTACCCGCACAACTGTTTCTGTCATCGGGCATGTTGTGGATTCGCCTTTCAAGCATGAGGAAAGGTAAAATTCCCCTTTCAAGCATGAGGAAAGGTATACTTCGATCCCCCTTGTGTAGTGAAAATACGACCTTGTCGTATCCATACGAATGTTCACTGCTAAAGCTCGAGCCATGCTCGAGTCCCTCAATCAACGCATCGAAGTTCCTCGAGGCAATCAACATGATCGTCTATGCCGAGCCATGAGGGGATCTGACAATCTAGGGTCAAACATCTTGTTGTCCATCTCGGATCCTGGACATGTCCTTGTGTGCTTCCATAGCCTCGCATGCCTGCCCTTGGCTGCATGTCACAAGTATGGTGGCCTTTGTGAATCGACACCATGGCCACTGCTTCCTTGAAGAGCTGCGCTTTTGTATGTTGCTCGTCCGCTTCGCCGTGGAGCGCAGCCCTTAGGAGAGAAGGGCCCTAAGGGTTTTTCCCTTGGGCGCCCAAGGCTGCCCAAGTCGGCCAAGCCACAAAATGTTAAAAATAAAATAAAATAAATAAACCAGCAAAACCTATTGGCCATGGCGGCGACGCAGGCAACTGTGCAGGGGAGAAATCCCGTCGCGCTGGCCTGCACGGGTTTTGTTGGGACTCGCAGCAGGGACGGGAGTTGCATAGGATGCCGGGGCGCACCCGCTGATTCCACCAGCGTACCATTTGGTGCTGGCCGAAAATACGCCTTCCCCCGGCTTAGGGTTGACTCCCGTGTCCTCTGAACTCTGTCTATCCTGCCATAGGACTCCTCGACACAAGAGCTCCGTCACGTGGTCGCCTGCTCCTCGGCTGCTCCTCTTGCATAGCTTCCTTCACGGCCCAAACCCGTCGAGAGAGAGAGAGAGAGAGAGAGAGAGAGAGAGAGAGAGAGAGAGAGAGAGAGAGAGAGAGAGAGAGAGAGAGAGAGAGAGAGAGAGAGAGAGAGACCATGCATGCCTCATGCAATCCTCCCCCACCTCCATGACTCCTCCCTCCCCCTGAGCTCTGATACCAATATGAGAACCCTAGGAGCTAGAGACCTGGATCCTCCACCCAACCGCCCATACTTATAGGCTCTTAACCCTAGGATCCCCTGTCCACACTGCTAGCTGGCCCGTGGTCGGGGTCCGTGACCCCCCTTTCGGGTAGGGCCCTGCCCGTAGGACCCGTGTCCTGACATGCATACCAAAAAGGTAGGTTTGCTCTTAGCCACCGTGGTAACGTGCGAGTCACATACTAGTACTATATATAATGCAACTTAAAATTTTCTAGGAAGGAGAAGGCATCCACATGTCACACTTTGGTTCGTTTCAAAGAAAGCCTTAAAAAACTTTTGGTTTGAAATGCAAAAGTGAAGGGTAGGTGCTAAGTACTAATAACTAATGATGGTAGAAAATGAAAAGACATAGTTTTGAATTTTGAGTTCTAAGTTTTGTTATAAAGTCAAAAAGCTTAGTACTTCATCTATATCTATATTATTTATAGTCCTTGGGCAAGGCCATGGAGTTTCACTCTAGCCAAGTGTTGGAAAAAGTCAATTTCACAAACATACAAAATTTTCTTTAAGATAGATTCAAAAAGGAAGTTTTCCAAAATAATTGGTATTTTTTACAATGCACCTCTATTTTCTTAATTTTTTCAAGCGGATTTTTTTCTTTTACAAATTGTTTTGAGTTTTCAGCTCTCTCAAGGCGAATTTAAGACACACTTTTCTGGCTTTCTAAAAGAAACCCTTAGTGTTGTGTTGTGTTGGGTTAGGGAGACTTTCATTGTTCTCAGTGCATGATAGAAACTTACCTAACTTGAAATTCTCTCGGTTTTTAGGTCAAAACTTGAAGCTTTTGTCGATAATTACACTAAAACTTGTGAAAATTTTCCAGTTTTCTTCAAGGCAAGCTCAAAATCTAATCGGGATTTTAGAATTTCAACCGGTTAAAATACACTGGACCCCGGTTTTTTTCTAACACTGGACATGTCTTTACTTTTCTTGAATTCTATTGTTTTAGAATGCTAAAGTGAAGCTTCACCTTGCATAATGTTAGTAAATTTTACACACACACACATATGTTTTTCTTTGCATTCTATTGTTTTAGAAGCTAAAGTAAAGCTGCATAATTCTAATAAATTCTATACACACACACATATTAATTAGTTCTTTTTATTTCACTTTTCATTTCACAACTTCACATGGCTTTACATTTTTTACATTTTATAGCTTGATTCTAGTCAGTGTTAACGTTCGAGAAAGTCTCTTTTATTAAGCGGCTGTTGATCGAGTTTCCTCCTCACGAAGAAGCAAACCGGGGAAATACTAGTAGAAATTTTGAGATTTGCAAAATTTTTGTACGACTTTCTCATGTATTTCATCGGTTTTTTTAACGTTTACCATGGTTTGCAGCTAGCTAGTCTCGATTTTCAATCGGCTCAAAACTAAGCTGAGGCAATCCTTTCCCAAACACTGATACCAGTTTAATTCAACCTAACAATTTTATCACTTTCTTATTGTTTTTGAAAGCCGTCGTGATCCTTTCACTTGTTTGAACAGTGACTCCAACCTTCAAAATTGAAGGGTGGCTACTTCTATTTTTGTAAAGGGTTACTCTACTTTGCATTTTGAAGGCCATAAAGAACGCAGAGCACTACATGGCATGTGCATGCTCAAATGGGATCACAACATGCATGCATTGTAGACCATGCGATTGACACACGAATTTACAAATCAGCCCGCACTTACAATGTAAGGCATTGGAGTACCATGATATTCAATAAAAGCATACGGGCGAGCCTTGAATGGGGCAAGTCGTGGGATCGATGTGCAAGGTGCGACACAATCTTGCTTGGCTCGAATTTACTTACTAGCCCACATTTACCTTTTTGCATTGAATTTACTCAACAATTCGAATCTGATGATCCGAATGATCCCCACTATGCATCCCATTTGAATGTTCCCGTGCTAGATAGTGCAGAGGATACACACTCCCTTTTCTTTTCTATACAAATGCATGCCTAGCCTTGAAATTTATACTTGAGCTTCAAAAAATGTAGAACTTTCAAAGATTCCACGCATTGTATAATGTTGAAGTGAAATTTCGCACTTGGCACCTCTATGTATAATTGTCCTTCTAGCCTCGAGAATGTGCACATTGCACATTGTAGCTTTGTGCAAAGGGACATAGTAGTCAAATGGTCTCGGAGTAAAATTGGCATGGGCACGCGCACGCGTGCGTGTGTGTGTGTGTATGTGTGTGTGAGAGAGAGACAGAGAGAGGTCTTGAATAGGACCTACCAAAAAATAAACTTTCAATCAAGAAAATCTTTATTAAAAAAATTACGCGATAAAAATATTTTGAATTTTAAGTTGAAATTT
>NC_140952.1:51568566-51771066 GCF_014529385.1 Adiantum capillus-veneris | reverse complement strand
TGCATGGGAGCCTTTTGTGCGATGTATGGGCATGGTTATGTGCAAGGCAATGTCCATCCGGATAGTGCATGATACAGATTGATGCAAGAGCTCATTGTTGTTTGTATGTAAACAAGTGTGGTGGTACACACAAGGGGGAAACCATGGCTGAGAGTAATGCAAATACATTAGAGAATAATGCTACCGTCTCTGCAACTCTTTTTCTTGGTGCTCAATTTGAATCTCTCAATGTGCTTTGTTCAAAGGTTCGAGAACAAGCAATCAAGTCTCATGTGGAGCTTAGGCATGCCAAGCATGATCGATCCAGATATACCGTTGTATGCAAGGCAGAGGGATGCATGTGGCGCTTGCATGCGTCTTTGGTCTCTAGTGGACCTCGGTGTATGGTCAAGGCATTTCATGATGAGCACACTTGTGGTGGTGCTTCACAACTTGGAAACAAGGAAGCCACTGCTGAATGGGTTGCAGCAAGGTACGTAGAGAAACTTCGAGACCATCCAATGTATAGGTTGAAGGAGCGCATGGCCAATTTGCGTCGAGAAGTTGGAGTGTCAATTTCGTACAAGAATGCTTGGAAGGCGAAGCAACTTGCTTTGGGTATTATTCATGGTGATCATGCAAAATCTTATGGAAAGCTTCGATCTTATTGCGACAAGCTTGTGGCTAGCAATCCGGGCACTATGGCCCATTTGCAGAAAACCACTGAAGGTCGTTTTTTTCGAGTGTTTCTTGTGTACGGAGCATGCATCACTAATTTCACGCATTGTCGTGACTTTATTGGGTTGGATGGCCCATTCCTGACAAGCAAATATCTTGGTGCTTTGTTGATAGCCACAGGGATTGATGCTATGGGGGCCTTGTTTCTGATAGCATTTGGTGTTGTAGATGCGGGAAATGAAGACAATTGGGTGTGGTTTTTGCAAAATGTACATGATTGTATGGCAAGCGTCAATGCGGTTACTTTTGTATCAGACAAGCAAAAAGGTCTTCTTCCAGCTGTGGAGCTTGTCTTTCTAGGATGTGAGCATGCATATTGTATGTGCCATTTGGATGCTAATCTCAAGAAGAAATGCAACAATGGAGAATTTATTCGGTTGTTTTGCATAGCAGCTTATGCTAACACTATGAGCGACTATGACACCGCTATCCAAGGGATGAGAGTTATAAGTCCTACCATGACGGACTACTTATTGACTACTTCACCCCCATCTCATTGGGCGATGACACACTTTAAAGGAAAGCGTTATGGGCATCTTACATCCAACATTACTGAGTCATTGAATGCATGGTTGCTTGAGGTTAGAGATAAGCCTATCATATCTATGCTTGATATCATTCGTCGCCAACTAATAGCTTGGTTCTATGCACGTGGAATGGAGGGAAATAAGGCATGTGAGTCTTTGGGAGATAGAGCACAGTTTGCATTGGTTGCAAACGTAGAAAAGAATTTGCGTGAGGCTGGAAATAGTGCTCGGCAATATCGAATCTTGCCCTCTAGTGATACAGTTTTTGAGATCTTGACATGTACAAAAACATGTGTGGTTGATGTATGTACAAAGTCATGCTCATGTAATAAGTGGCAAACATTTGAAATTCCATGTGCTCATGCTATTGCAGCTATTCTCTTCAAGGGAGAGTGTGCTCAATCGTATGTACACAAGGCATGTGCTCTGCAGGCCTATTGTAACACTTAAAGTGGTGTCATAAGTCCAATTGTGGATGCAAGTGAAGATGCTAGTGATCAATTGAAACCACCTGCCACACGTAGGCCACCTGGGCGTCATAAAAAACTTTGTATTAGAACTGAGGATCACTTCAAGGAAAAGCGTATTTTCACACGCTCACATTGTGGTGCTCTTGGCCACAACGAGCGTTCTTGCAAAGCTCCAATTGCAGATTGAATATGTAGCTAGGATGTGGCTGCATTTTGTACGGGAAAGTCACAATGCGTGGGAGGAACTTTCTTTTCGATTTTTTCGATATGTAGTTGGGATTTGGCTTCATTTCGTATTAGAAAGCCATACCACATTTTCCTTGCGATTTGCTCTATATGTAGCGAAGATTTGACTTGCCTTCATTTTGTTTCAAAAGCTTGAATGCATTACTCTCAGCATGTGAGGGATTTTCTTTCCGATTATAGCGGGGATTTGGCTTCATTTTGTATTAGGAAGCCATACCACATTTTCCTTGCGATTTTGTTGTATATGTAGCGGAGATTTGACTTGCCTTCATTGGGTGTCGAAAGCTTGAATGCATATGAACAACTTTCTCTCCAATTTGCTTAATTTAGGACTTGGGGTATTTTGGGAATTTTCAAATTATCTAAGGGTATTTTGGGAAATCTTAGGTGTATTTTGTGGACAGATTGGAAATTTTAAAATTACGAGAGGCATTTTGTGAATTTAATCAAATTAGAGGGGTATTTTGGTAATTTTCCCTTTCTTTTTCTAAAATCGGAGGGACATACCACAAGCCAACAAAAATATGGTGCTAGGCCTAAGGCCCTACACCTTGTTTCACAACGCAAACCTTTGTGAAACCGGGGACTCGGGAGGGCAAAGTATCGTACATGGACGGCCACGATCAAATGCTAGTGCCGGAGGCAACACGCAATGATCGTGTGGGGCTCGGAAGATATTTTCATCAATCGTCAGACTGCGACTCTGCGAGCTAGGATGCCCAAAGAGGGCGGTTTTCTTGCCCAAAAAGGGCGGTTTCCTTTACTCGGCTACACAACGTGCTTCTTTCCCTGCAGGTAACCGTCGTTTCTTCCTCATTTCGCTCTTGCACTGCGTGCTTTTCCGCCGCCCCTGCATTTTCTGCATGCGCCTCCCGTCCTTTCTGTCGTTGGAAATCATCACAACTTGCTATCTTCGCTTAGGTTCTCTGCTTTTGTTTTCTCGCAAATGCCTGCGATCGTCAATTCACGAGTGTATTTGTTTAGCATTCCTGCTGTTTTTTATTTTGGGCTTTTGCTCATGAATTGGTTTCGTTTGTGGAATCATGTTGCAGAATCGTTTGTGGATTCATGTTGCTATAACAAATTATCTTTTTTTGCGTTTTTTGAAGCGTAATATACGATGCAAAATGTTTAATGCTTTTGTTTAGGAGTATAATTGTGGTTTTTCTAGGTTACGAACATTTGCGAAGTATGTTTTTGTAGGTTTAACTTCTTTTAGGTACAAATCTACTGATGGATTACTGGTGGGCTTTAGATACTTTGTTGTAATTGATCATGATCGTGCCATAAATGACTCAGAACGTGCTTGTTAAGGTCTATGCAGTGAGCCTGCATGTGTCATCGATTTGTTTATTTAGCTAAAGTGTCAATTCACAAGTATGAGCAAATCTGTACGTGGATGTAGACTCGGTATTTCTGTGGGAGTTCTTTCCAGGCAGAGCACCTAAAGGATATTTTATTGTTGTTGCAGGTATCCATATTTTATTGTTAACCGATATTTGTTAATCTATGCCATCGTCGGAGTTTCTGTGAATTGTAGCAGCCATGGCAGAACAAAGGTTAAGATAGTTGAGGTGTTTTGGCTCTACCAGAATTTCTTCTGTCAAAATTGACCCTTATTTTATACCTTTTGAGCATTGGCACCATATTTTAACATCTGTGGTCATTGCTTTTGGCATTGCTGCCAGTGGGAGGTTTGAGCACTTTGGTACTCTAGCTAGCCCTGTGTACAATGTCAATTGTACACCAGAAATTGGTGCTTCATCGATAAAACTGCAGGCAGTTTTTTCTCAAGATCTGACCTTCTCACAATAGTGCAAAACTTTGGCATCAAAAGGGTGGAAGTTTATACACTAGAATCGTTAGCTGCAGAATTCAAGCTTTGTGTTGTATCAAAATGGTGGAGGATGTAATGCCTATGCCGTGTTTGGCGCAAAGAGGAGTGGAGCAAAATGTCGCAGAAAGAATCCAAGAATTCTTAGTGGGCAAGGCCCCTAATGCTGTTTATCACTGCAATGGTGGTAACAAGAAGACCTACATAGAGGCCCCTATGATATATAATCGCATTGGCTGCAGCAATGGTAACGCTTCTGCAGGTTTGAAGAGGGTTCGCTTGGAAGGCTGTTATACAGATCTGTCCGATGAACGTGTGCTTTCATTAGTTGCTAAACACGTCAACTGGAACCCTTTTTTCATCTGTTTCTTGTCATGTTTATGCAAGAAGATTAGGGCGATTTCAGATCGCCATCTTTGGCGCGAGTTCTGTCGATCTCGTGCGCCGAGGATGGTGTCTGACCTCCTTGTTGGCGCCAAAAACAGGCAGATTGTTGGTGGATGGCGGGCGCTTGGTAAGCTTTTCCTTTATTGTGCTGGCTGCTATCAATCGTCTTTATCCTCCAACTGCCCAATGCAGGCAGTTGCCGGTCATTTTGTGAGTAAGACCAGATTTTCGCGCACATCAGGTCGTTTTTTTCTGATACGAAAGTGTCGAAGAGATATTCTGTATGTGTCTGATCCATGTGAACATGTTAATGGTCCAGAGGATGTCGGTTTGTTCCGGGAGTATTCAGAAGCTTTGACAAATCTGAAACCAAGAAGCTTCTCACTTTGAAGAAAGTGCCAATAAGTGAGGGTGAAAACTGTCCGTATTGCAAAGCAGGGGTATGGAACATGAAGCGTGTGCAGATGATTCCCAAAAGTGCAAGTACAAGGCTGACTGCTTACAATGAAAACATAGACTATTCTGTTTTGAATGGCCATGTGAATGGCAGATACGCGTTGCTACACCTCTCGGAATCAGATGAATCTGACGAGGATGAGTAGTACAGTTTTTTTGAATTGGTTTGCTTATCGATTTTGCCCTTTGTGAGCTATTTCTTTTTTCCTTGGTTCTTTCCATATACTACACAAACTCTTACATAGTATCGCTTTTGTTTTCTGCTTGTTTGCTTCATTGCTGTTGCCTTGCCTCTTCTTCTCTCTATCAGCATGTTTTTATGATATTTTGGAATGATGGGGGTATTGAGCTATAGCCTATAAGCCTTGTGTTGTGTATATGGCACGTGGGGTCTTCTTGGCATTTGCACAGCATGCTCTTCGACTATCTTGAGCGGCCTGCCCGTTTGTACTTTAGTTAGAAGTACCACCTTAGGAAACTGACCGTGCATGACACATTTATTGTATGATATTATGACTTCGCATTCTGCTGTATATGGAACAATTTCTTTTGCAGTCTGTGAAGAGCATTGTCTACCATTTTACTGCATGTTTGGTGTACTGGCTGAACAAGATGGTTTGTATGACTGTGCGCCGCGCCCCTTTTATGTTTGGCTTTGAGCTTGGCCAGTGTGGCCAGTGATTGTTGGAAGAACATCAATTTTTCAAGAAGGGTGGATGTGTTTGGCCCAAGGTTTTGGGTTCAACCCGGTGCCTGTGTAACCAGAATGACGAATCATCGTATACCTTATAATACATGTGTAGTAACTTGCCCAAGCTCTTGTAGATGGTTACATATTACCCATCATGTCACCCAAAATTCTCACACTTGAGAGGAGTTCTTGCACACGGTAAAAGTTCACATTGGCATTCTAAAACATTTGAAATATTTGGGAATCACATGTATCTATATATGGCTCTGAAAAGAAATGAGGGGACCCATTGACAAACTAAAACCTAGAGAAGATTTCAACTGTGCACATGAAAAGAACAGTGCAATGAGAGTAAGAAATAAGAAAATTTTGATTATATGCCTTAACTCTGTGCTCCTGTAAGGCTGCTTGTATATGGTTCCGGACAGGTGTGTAGTTGGCAAGAAAACTAGCGACTTTTTTCTATTTAATGTTAACATTGAGTTGTTAGTCAAGGACCTCGTGGAGCTGGGGTGGTCTAGGGCAGCCATAGTGTGGTTGACACTCAACAGATGCTGGGTTCGAGTCCCGTCCGAGCTACTATTGAAAAGTAACGGAGTGACTAGTCCGGGACCAAAGATTCCGTAAAAGAATCTAACTAGTAAACAAATAAAAGAGAGGATTTTAATCCGTAACTATGAATGTTAGCAAAAACCTGGTGTTGAGTGTTGTCTAATATTGCAGAATCTTGGTTAGATTCCAAGCTTGCATTGAAGAATACCAGCAAATTTTAAAGGGAAGTTCTGGTCAGAAAAACCGCTTTTGGTGAGCCCCATCAAATGTTGTTTGTTTCCCAAATTTGATGGGAAAAACCGACCTAAAGGGGTCCTCTCTTGATACAGGCACAACTAGGAGCTATATTTTCGCTCAGCAGCAAAGTAGTCTGTTTTGCACATCACTCGCAGTTGTCCTTCTGTCCCACAGCTTTGTAAATCAACAACTCGATGCTGAGAGCACTAGAAGCGGGAGAAATGTAAGGCATTCCAAACAATGGTTGCTCATCATATATATAAATTATTTGATGAGCTCATCAACCACTGCCAACCTAGCTTTTTTTAACATTATGTTAGACATTCTGTTGTTGAATAGCAATCATGATCTGAATTATCTCCACTTGCTCACGTTTTCATGCTTGTCAACATGTTATCCTTTGGCATGCCAAGAGTGGTTGAAATGCCTCAGCACTATCTAACATGGGGTCTTACAAACCCTCAAGCGGTGAAATGCCTCAGCACTATCTAACTCTGGGTCTTAAAGACCTCCAAGCAGCACTACCTAACACTATATAACACGGGGTCGTAAAGACCCTCAAGCAACACTATATAACACCGGGTCTTAAAGACCCCTAAGCGGTGAAATGCCGTAGTACTATTTGACACGGGGTCAAGATCGACGGCCGAGCTTGAAGCCCGCGAATCTCGAGGTAGGGGAAGGATCTACAAAAAGACAATGCACAGACAGAGGCCGGAGACTTGAACCCACGACCTCGCGGTTGGGAGACTAATGAGCTAACCTCACAGGCGCATGTGGTTTGTTGAAACCACTATGACGCTCTTGATTATAAAGTGAGTTTATGCCTCCCCATGTCCTTGTTTACTTTTTTTTTGCCCTTGTTTACTTTTCAGCAATCGACGTCTGCGCGTGCCTTTTTTTTTGTGCCCGCACTTCTTGTTTGTCAATCCCACCGCTTGGGGTCATAAAAACCCTGCCGAGGGTTGAAATTTCTCTCTCCCTTTCTTGAAAGCAATCATGAGCCTCTCAAACTGAGAAAATTTTTGAGCAAGCATACATCCATCACAAATGATTAGCCATGCGTGCTTCATTATACACTCTCATTGCTTTTGTTTTGTTTGCATATTCCTGCATTAGCATACATGCAACACATGCACAAATAAGTTGTAGTATCTTTCTTGTCTACAAGCACTCAATGATCAATGGTGTGGGTTCCAACCTTCACACATTTTGCCATCTTTCACGGGCAGCTAGTAGGGTAAGCCATACTCCTAGATTCAGACTCATCGACATCTTTACAATCTCTTATCACTTTACATTGCTTCCCTGTCTCGAGGCTGTGGCAACCACTAACCTTAACTTCCTTGTGTAGGAGAGCCCATTGAGGTTGAAACCCAGGGGTAGGGAGCACTTGCATGTTGCGGTCTCAGTTGGGGCTCCAATACAAATATGTCCACAAATAGGTGGTTAGGATGCCTGTTCCGCAGGCTTCACCAGTTCAGCCAGCCACCTTTTAGAGTCCAAATATTCCATTAAATGGTCAAGAATCCAGTTTCCAAGCTATGCAACAGGTTCTTCCACCCCCATGGTACATCTTGCGTATTTCGGTGGTGGATCTGTATTTCAGAGCATGGCTGGTTCTGTGCATGGAAACAACAATATATGCCAGGAACAGTCTTTGGGGGTATGCAAGGCATGATGCCAAATCCCATGTATGGTAATATTGGCATGCAACAAGGGTTTAAGAGCAATCAGGGCTAGTTTGGGGTGCCACAAGGCAATTTGGAATGGTTGGTTTTTTCGACTAACATGTAGCGCCGATAATCCCTATTACAATGCCCATGTAGCAGACAATTCCCTATGATAATTTGGGAGCATTGCAAAAGCCAAAAGCATAAAAAGAAGGTGGTGCAACTGTGAAGTTTGACGGCTTTTGAGGATAAGACAAAGGCTCTTACTTTCCTCCAGCAGTTTGATAATGCTTCTGTAGGGGGAAATTTTACAAAAGCCTCCAAGGTCATGAAAGCTGTCACTTTCTTTGAAGACAATGCGCGTACATGGTGGATGACATTGTTGGTGCAAGGTCAAACACTCGCCACATGGGTATGCTTCAAGCAAATGTTTGCATCTGCATGGCTGTCAAATGAATTTGAAGTTGATGTCATGATGGATTGGCACCAATTCATTGCGGTTACTTGCACGAGCCTAGAGGAATACAATCGGAGGTTTTTTGAAGCATTGCTCTCAGTAACCTCCTACAGGTTTGTACCATTGACAAAGCAAATTGAGAAGTATTGTTATGGGCTGCCTAAAGGGCTTCGAAACTATTGTACAAAGAATATAGTGGCTACCCTTACTCAGCTCATGAAAGTTTCCAACATTGGTGATGTGTTATTGAAGGGGCCTTATTGAAGGGAGAGGACAGTGGGTTTCAGGGAAACGTGAAAGAGAAAAATTCAGCAAAAGAAAAATTCAGCAAAGAAGCCCGTTGTGAAAGTGACTCCTGAAGCGTCCTAGGGGTCAAAAAAGACAGGGAAAGTCAAGGACTGAGAAACGTCTCAAGGACAGGCCAAGAAAGAAAAAGGAAGCCTTTTGTACGCAAGTCATTTGAGGAAAAGAAGACTTTGATGGCTGAGAACAAATGCTTAATATGCGAGCAGCTTGGCCATTTTGTTGTAGATTGTCCCCAGAAGTGGAGGCCAGCTAATTCAGAGGACAAGAAAGAAAAAGAAGCCAAACCCACGGCCCGGTTAGTGCCAGACATGGTGGGTGATAGGCCAAACTCAGATGTAAGTGAGTACGCAGAGATGTAAGTGAGTACGCAGAGCTTGGTGTAAAGTCAAAGACCAGACAACACTTTTTTTTATGGGGTACACAATAGAGGCAGGGTTGGCATGTCTTGCCACTTAGAGTGTGTTACGCCTATTACTGGAAAGTTGCATCTGCATATTCAGTCATATGTGGACACATAGAAATTTTATATCATGCCATTGGAAGGGTGTGAATGTGTTGTCGAGATCCCATGGATGTTCCATATACATGGACTGCAGGATGTCTTCAACGAAAAGATAACCCTTCAGCATAGGGGCAAAACTCACATCTTTGATGTAAAGCTTAAAGGGGAGTCTGTCACTATTGTATCTGCTTCTGCTATCACTTCTGTAATTAAGAATCATCTTTCTGTGTACTTGATTTTTGCACATGATGTTTCAGAGAATTGTTAGTTAAATTTATATGTGCTAGATAAAAAAAGATCAGCATTTCTGCGAGAGTTTGGTGACTGTTTTTTGATTCATTACCATATAAGTTGCTGCCGTAGAGGTCTGATCATGCAATGGATTTTGTGATGGGTAGTAGCCCACCAAACAGGCCTCCCTGGAGGGTTAGTGCGGCTCAGTAGAAAGAGATTATGGGCCAAGTAGAGGAGCTGCTAGAGAAAGGTCTAATTCAACTTGGTTCTTCACCCTTTTGCTCCCCAATGCTTCTAGTGTAGAAGAAGGATGGCTCTTGGCACATGTGTATTGATTATTGTGCGTTGAATAAGAATACTAATAAGAACAGGTTTCCTACTAATGAAGATTTTGCAAGGACCTTTGAACAGTTGTAAGATGGGCAACGTCATGAGCACTACCTCCTCAAGGATGGTTTTATGATGATGCATGTTAAACTATGTGTCACTAGGCCATTGCGACATAAAGTTATGGCAGAAAGCCATGTCCCACCGTATGTAGGGCATCATGGTATAGATGCGATAATGAAAGCAGTAGACATTCTTTTATTGGCCTACTTTGAGGAGAGATATGGATGCCTTTGTGCAAGATGCATGATTTGCCACAAGGTCATGTTTGACAGGAAAAAGACACCAAGGTTGTTACGACCACTCCTTATTCCAAATAAGCCATGGAAAAGTATTGCTATGGATTTTATTTTTGATCTTTCAAGAATAATGACGGGAAGTGATGGTATATGGACCATTATTTGTAGGTTATGCAAGCAGGCCCATTTTATTCATGTTAGGAAGAAGATAAAATATGATCAGATGGCTCGATTGTTTATGTATAATATGTTCAAGTACCATGGTATGCCATAGTCTATTGTTAGTGATTGTGATATTCGTATGACGAGCCTGTTTTGGAGAAGCTTATTTTAAAACATGGGCGCCATGCTCAAGTTTTCCTCATTTCATCCACAAACTGATGGACAATCAAAAGAGGTTAATTCTATTGTCTTAGATCTGCTGAAATGTTATGTGTCAGATAATAAGGGCAAGAAATAGTATCTACCCATGCTTGAGTATGTGTACAACAATACGGTGCATTCGTTAATAAGCAAGCCACCTTTTGAGATTGTTGAGAGTGGCAAAAATATTCCTTCCATTTTACACAAAAAGGACAAAATTTTCGAAGCAGATCGATATGTTGAGAATATGGATGAAATGTACAAGAAAATCAAGCTTGCCTTGGAAAAGACTCGGGCAAAGCAAAAATGGCCTGCTGATCGTCACTGACGTGAATTGTTGTTTTCACCTGGTGATTGGATACTCTTACAGTTTAAAAAGGTAGAATTAAAGAAAATGAAGGGCAAGGAAAGGTTATTTCCCAAACTCAGCATGCGTTACTATGGGCCTTTTCAAGTACTTGACAAGATCAACCATGGTGTTTATAGGTCGAAATTACCTGACACCTGGAAGATGTTTCACATAAGTCTTCTAAGACCCTTCTTGGTAGATGTGCCAGAAAAAATGCCAGATGAGGATCAACTAGAAGTGAGGAACTTGATGAGATCTTGAGCAGAGTTTGGCACATAAGGAAAGAAAAGTTAAGGGAAAAGTTGCATGACGGTATGGATGCAAAGTGGATGGAAGAGTGTGAATTACTAGAGTCACCAAATGTACTGCAGCTTTACCTTGAGACCTTTGGGTTACAACCTAAGTATGTCCCAACTCAACGTGTTCGAAAGAGGTAATAATGGAGCTAGCACATCAAATGTACATACAGATTGAGTGCAATAGAAGTGGACATTGCTCTATAAATGCTAAAGGTATAATGTACACTTCTATCATAGAGATATAAATGACAAAAGTATGAAGGTTTCATTAAGTCATTTGTATCTATGCTACATGACCTTTCTTGCGGATACATGTGATGATAAAAGGGTGCTAATCGCACTAAATCATCTATGGCATGTATATCTAGCATGCAATTGAGGACGTTTGAAATTTTAAGAGAGGAGCATGTCACAAAGCTGTGGAAACCACTAATTTTAGTTGTTGGTTTCTTTCCCTTGATTTTTATTTGATTCTTGGGACCCTCTTTTTGAAGTCACAAATGGCCGTGTGAAACGGCCGATGGCTGAGAGTTTCACCCGCAGCTGTGAAGGGCAGGTCGCCAGAGATGGTCAGGCCTGTCGACACTGAAATTTGAGCAATAAACGAGTGTCTAGGCTCACGCGAAACAAGTTGGTGGGTACTTGGAAATTAACTCAAAAGAGGCAAAGTGGACACATGGCCGCATCATGTCAAATTTCTAGACTTGCATGAAGAGGGAGCGCCCAAATTGAGAGAGGAGGATGATTTTGCATATAAGTGAACTTCAGTGTGTGAGTAGTGGGTGCAGATGATCACAACTTGAATGGAGGGCTTGCCTTCTCCCTTGTTTTATGTAGCACGATGATTCCGATCTCGTGCATCTCTCCCTTTTTGAATACAGAAATGTGATGCCCCGCTCGAGGGCTTTTCATTTGTATCTATAGTTGTGTGATTCATGCGCGTTTGCCAAGGCAAAAGCCTCTTGCATAGGTACTAAATTAGCTAATTGCTTATCCCCCGTAGGTATAGGTGAATTCGGGTAGATTTCTCAAGAGAAATCTCGTCCTATTCAAAGGGCAAGTAGCCCTACATGTGTGAGAGCTCAAGGGCTTGCTACATATGTGACGCCCGAAACGGAGCCCGAAATAATAAATTATAGCTTGCTGTGTATTTTTGTAGGTTTAGGGTTTTGGCCCTAATTGATCCAATACTTCACGGAAGCTAGGGAATCATTATACAGGTGTTCCGGTGTATTTTCAGGGCAAAAAACAGAGAATTCAGTGTGTTGTACATTCTCACCAGGTTTGGGAAAGTGCTCAAATACGTTGGGAAAGTCACCTATTGCACTGGGATTTTTGTATGTGAAGCCTCCTACTACGGTTATGATGCCGAAATTGGGCTAGATTAATTCATTTTTAGCCTGGTAAAAGCGAGACAGCTGCTCGTAGGAATTTGCAGGTTCTCTCCCAAGTTTAATAAAAATATAAAGAAATACCGAAAGGGGCGCCAGTCTTTGAGGCTTACAGGGTGTCTCTGTCTACTTGGAAGCACTCTAGCCACCAAGCCAAGCTTTGTTTGAAGTAGTAATTCCAGTCACAGGTTTATTCGTGAAATTTCTATGTGTCGTAATGTTGAAGTAAAGTTTATCAAGTAAATATTTGGGTGAAAGTTAAAGTCTATCACCCTACGGACCGGTTTCATTCCCTGCGCCGTGAAGCAGATCAATGATGTAGGTAACGTGCCCGGCGATTGCACCAATGCCATATTCCATACTCATGCACTCGGAGAGTGTTTGACCCCTCCATTATCATCCTGTCAAAGCAGGAAAATGCACTTTGAGTCGGAGATACCCAGCAATTAGAGCATTCGAAGTAACTACATTTTTGGTTTGAAGCTTGTCAAAAACTTCTTGCCCTTTGGCTAGAAGGCAGCAAGAACAACATCACTTTCCAGACCTTGTCTTGCAAGGTCTGCATGTATTGCTTGGAGCTTGTCACTGGCACCAATGCTGCCAGAAGCTTTCAAGATGCAAACATATATGATCGCATTCGGAGAAATGCCCTCCGTCTGCATCTGCTGGAAACAATTTACTGCCTTTTCACCATTGCCATACTCAGCATATCCACCATAGCCGTGCTGCGAACAGAAATTTTGTCAGCTAGCTCCTAGGCTTTTGACAAAAAGCCACAGTTGGCATACATAACAACTAAGGAACTGCCAACATAACACTCTTGCTCCACGCTTTCCTGGCAATTTTAGCATAAAATCTTGGCCCTTGTGTATGGCTCTTATTATGCAGTAGCTTTCAAGATGGCCGCAAACGTAACGGTGTCAGGCAGGACATTTTCCAGCTGCATTTGTTCAAAGCAATCCAAAGCTTCCTGGCCACATTCATGTCCTGCATATTCTTCTATAAGAGCATTCCAGGAAATTGTGTCCCAAGCTGGAAGCAAATACTTTCTGCGCTTTCAAAAGGAAATTACACCTGGCATACATATGATCAAGATGCTGCCAATATGAAGGTCATTCTCTAAGCCTCTTTTTGCAACATCACAATGAATTTCTTCACACTTACGCATGGATCCTGAGGCAGCACATGCTTTCAAAGCACAAGCGTAAGTAAAAATAGTTTAACAGAATACCCTCTGTTTTCATTTGCTTGAAAGAGCTCAAGGCTACCTCATGAAGCCTGTGTTTAGCATAACCAGAAGACCGTGTCTCTATTTCGAAGATTGTCAAACACCTCTTTTGCTTTTCCAAGTATACCACATTTAGCATACATGTCAATCAAGGTGTTCCCAGCAAAGAGATTTTGTCCAAACCCATGTCTGGCAACTTCAGCATGTATCTCTTTGCCCTTGTCTATGGCTCCCATACAACAACATGCTTTTATTGTACAAACAATTGTTACCGCATTTGGAGTTATACCCAACATCTGCATTTGTTCGAAGCAATGACGTGCTTTTTCAGCACTGAATCACGATCTAGAAGATTTACAAAAACCTCTGCAAGCAAGCCAATTTTGGCATACATGTGAAGTAACGCACATCCAATGAAAATGTTTGTTTCCAGCAAACCTCTTTTTATGGTGTCAGCATGTATATGGAGACCAAATTCCAAGTCCTTAGTGAGAGTGCAAGCTTCCTGGAACATCTTGTTCTCGACATAACCCATTATGAGAGAATTACATGGAGAGTCATAACCAGATGCCGACTTTTGGAAATCCTCAGCCTCATGAATTTTCCTGGTCATGTGCGGGTTGGCATTGTCGTGATGCCGTGCATCCAAAGGGGAAAACTCAAAGAAGATATTGCTTCTTGGGTGTAGCTTTCAGATAGATTGTTGGAGTTGTTATTGGACTACTGTGGTTGATATGTATGTCATATGCCGAGTATTTATGCCAAATATGGTGTACTTTGAAGGGCAGTAAGTGCTCGAGGAGCATCTTGTTCGGTATTTTATCCCTTGCAGTGTATTGATTGCTGGGTATACTCATTATAGTCGTGGCAAGGTTTTGTGGGCGGTTTGATTGTTTAAGTAAGCATGCGGGGGCTAATGGAGGTAAGTGTTTTCTCTGCAATGCCTTCGGTAACATGTATGCCAAATACGTTGTACTTTTAGAATTGCAAAACGTTTTTGAAGAGCTTCCTATTCCGGATACCGTCTCTTGGAATGCCTTGGCACATATATATACACCAAATGTGAAGCCCTTACGAAAGCACATTAAGTTGTTGATGAGCTTTTTGTCTCAAATGTTTTGTTTTGCAAAGCAATGCCTTGGCAGAGAAATGTGGTGCAGGCCGCCCAGCACAAAAGTGACCACCCAATAGGGTTTAAAGGAGTTAATGTGAAAATGAAGAAAAAAGAAGGGGGCGTGGCATGTAGGCAGTTACAGAAGAAGAGGGTGATGCCTGTGGAGCTCGCCGGAGGTCGTGTGGTGCTTGATAGTGCTCATTGATGAAGCGAGGCATAGTGTGTAATAACGGCTCGAGAAGGAGAAGAGAGGCGATGATACGAGGGGAGCAAGAGAAGGATCTCGAGAAGCTCTCTCGACCAAGCACAGGAAGAAGCTCGGGAAGGTTCTTCCCCTCTCTCGACCAAGCACGGGAAGAGTCTCGGCTCGGAGGCTCTCTCTTCGAGATCATGTTCTCTCTCTCTCTCTCAACATTAAGGGACCAAGCAATCAAAGGCGAGGAGCTCGATTGCAAGCAAGCTCTTGCTCTATATAAGGGAAGTATGTGCCACTTCCTCCAACTTGCGAGTCTCGTTTTCATGCGATTCTTCGCGTCCCTTGTATTCGGCACTTTCTTTCAATAATGATCATTCGTTCGTGTCCCTCTTGCGTCCCGTTTTCAAGTTACGTTCTTGTGTATGCGTTTGCTTGCCTGCAGGTCCCGTTTGCAACGCAGGTGAGCCGACGCGGTCCCGTTTTCCCACGTCCCGAACGAGGGCGTCACACTTGGTATCAGAGCTTCGGCTCGAGTCCCCGCCGACCCGACGTCGGTCCATGGCCTGTGGTTTGTCACCACGTTTTCGGCCCGCTTTGCCCGTTTTTCCACGTTCTTCGCGTTCTTGGCCCGTTTTGCTCCGTTTTCATCGCGTTCCTTGCGTTCTTGCCCCGTTTTCACCACGTTCCTTGCGTTCTTGGCCCGTTTTGCCACGTTCCTTGCGTTTTCTTCACGTTTCCCACCGTTTTTCGACGTTTTGCTCCATTTGACCCGCGTTCCTTATCGTTTTGCCCCGTTTTGACGCGTTTCTTCACGTTCTTTATCGTTTTTCAACGTTTTGCCTTGTTTTGTCTTGTCTTACACCATTTGGGACCGGTTTTCATCGTTGTTCATCATTTTGACCCGTTTTCCTCGGTTTTCGTCGTTTTGGACCCCGTTTTGCGCTGTCTCATCGTTTATCGACGTTTTCAAGCCCGTTTTTCGCAGTTTTTCAATTTTTAACATTTTTAAGTTTTTCTCGGCTTCGGCCACAACAGTACAACAATGGTTGGAAATCAAGAATATGACGAAGGATACAGGACCGAACCTGACCTGAATAGAGACCGCAAGAAGAAGAAAGAAACAAAGCTGCGACAAGATGACCAAAACCCAATGGCAAAGAGACTGGAGGCACGCCTCATGGCCTCCTTGGAACACCAGATGAACGTGATGTCTGCTAACTGGGCGACCTGATTCAAGCACAGCTAGGCTAGCGATACGAAGACCGCCCAGACACAAGTAATGTCAACACGCGACGAAACACACAAAGACGACCGCAGTCCGGAAGACTAGGAACAGTCGACGAAGACGAAGACTATCAGGATGACCAAAGTGAAGGACGTTACTACAGCCCCGAGAGAAATATAGAAGATGAAAACAAACTAGAAAAATTCAAACCCATTCCCCCAGAGAAGTACAAAGGCCATCGCAGTTCACTAGAACTCAACAAGTGGTTCAGAGAGGTAGAAGACTACCTGCAGTGGAACAACATAGGCAGATGCAGATGGGTGCAAGTGGCCAAAACCTTCCTGGCCGACGACGCCTATGTATGGTTCCTCACCGAACAGACATCAAAGAACTGGGAGGACTGAGAAGAGTTACAAAGAGACATGATCAGCTATTTTGTCCCAGATAATGAAGGCAACCAAATAAGAGACTCGTGGCGCGAAGTGCGCCAAGACGGCAACATATCAGAGTACATTGTCAAGTATCGTCGAATAATGCTTCAACTCCCACTGATGCACATAGCAGACCGACTACATGGTTTCTTGTACGGCCTTAAGCCCTGGGCTCGTCGAGAAGTAGAAAAGCAGAACCCCACTACCTGAGAAGTGGCCGCCAATATGGCCGAAAAGCTACGCGACACAAACTCAACACTAGGTTTTTCTCCAAATAACCCTCGCTCCAACAATTTTGCCCCCACTACCTTCAACAACTGGTCTAACCCACCCGTCGGGCGAGGTCGCGGATTTATACCCAATAACAGAAGCAATGACCTCCGCCCACCACCACCCCATTTCAACCCTGGATTAGGCCGCGGAAATGGTGCCTTAGTCCCACGCAGCTCTTTTGCTAGCAATTCTTACAGCACCACGTCCAACAGTGGTGCCCCCAATACTTACAACGGCAATAATAACAACCCGTACCCCGATCGCACCTGGTGCAGTGACTGTCGAATTTCTCATGGCCCCAACTACGCATGTGTTCGCAAGCGCAATCAAGCCTCATCATCGTCTAGCAGGGTCAACACCCTCCACATAGAAGCACCAACCTCCCTCCCCCAAATAAGAATCGATGAAATGGATACCCCTGTTTCTGCCCAACAACCCTGTATTGGAGCGGTATCCCTCCACCTTCAATGCATGGCAGCAGCTATCACGGACATTCATAACTTATATGTCCAGGCAACAATTGGATCACAGTAGCAATGGATCATGGTAGACTCAGGCGCTACACACAATTTTCTATCACTGCAGTGCGCCGCTCGCGTGGGCCTACGCCTCAGCACCGTAAATGAAACAACTGTCAAGTTTGCCCAAGGCAATGATAGCAATGTCAAGGCAGCCCGTCAAGTCAGGATTGTAATGGGTGAATTCACATGCCGACTTGACTTCATAGTGGTACCAATGGATGACTTCGAGGCAATTATTGGTCTATCCTTCAACGACAAGTATCTCATTGCACTCCTAGGCATGAAAGTGGATCAATTACTTCTGAATAATCAAGGCCAAGCAGTTACAGTCCAAGGCGCTCGACTCACAACAAAGCAAGCATTGACACGTCAGGCTCATCTTCAACCCCCCCCCATCAACCGCAATGACCCCGCTCAATTGGTAGCGATGAAAGGTAAACAAAAAGTCCCAGAGACATTTTCCCCCAAACTCAATCTCATGAGTGCAAAGCAAGCCGAGAGGGCTCTCAAGAAAGGAGCTCAGGTTCACCTCTGCATCATGCAAGCAACGAAACGGCCCACTCAAAGACTCAACTCCATCAACCTCGAACAGGCCAAAGTTGGTGATCCCTCACTTATCCCCATTCTCCAGAAGTACAAAGATGTCATGCCCCAAGAACTTCCCCCCGGTCTACCCCCTCCTCGTCAAATTCAACACGAAATTGACCTCATCCCAGGGAGTACACCCCCGGCCAAGGCCCCGAATGACACGGAGCTAAAAGAGCTCAAGAAGCAACTCCAGGAATTAGAGAATCAAGGCTTCATCCGGCCCAGCAGCTCTCCTTTTGGGACCCCAGTCCTGTTTGTCAAGAAGAAAGATGGCTCGATGAGACTATGCGTGGATTATCGGGCCCTCAACAAAATCACTATAAAAAATAAATACCCCGTTCCCCTCATGGAAGACCTCCTGGACAGACTACAGGGTGCCAAGTACTTCACTCGCATCGATCTCCACTCAGGCTATCACCAAGTCCGCATTGCCGTTAAAGACATCGCAAAGACCGCCTTCCACACACGCTACGGCTCCTGGGAATGACTTGTCCTGGGTTTCGGTCTCACCGGCGATCCTGACACTTTTTGCCGCATAATCCATGACAGCGTCCGCGACATGATTGATGATTTTCTCATCACTTACATTGATGATCTTCTCATCTACAACAAAACCTTAGAAGATCACCAAAAGCATTTCGCCGCAGTACTCCAACGCCTCCACGAAAACCAACTTTATGCCAAGCTGGAAAAATGTGAGTTTGCAGTCCAAAGAATCGAGTTCCTCGGCTTCATCGTCACGTCAGAAGGTATAATGGTAGATCCAAAGAAGGTCGACGCCGGCATCAAGTGGACTCCCCCGACATCCATCAAAGAAGTCCGAGAGTTTGTGGGTTTCTGTCAGTACACACGCCGCTTCATCCGCGACTTCAACAAGATTGCCGCACCACTTACAGAGATAAACAAAGGCCACAAACCCTTTCAGTGGACCTCCAGAGAAGAAGCAGCCTTTGAGAACCTGAAGATAGCCATGTGTGGTGCTCCCGTCCTTCGACTCCCTGACTTCACTAAGCCATTTGAAGTTCACACTGATGCCTCTGATGGTGCCATTGGTGGTGTCCTCATGCAAGAGAATCAACCCATAGCATATGAATCCCACAAATTCACAGATGTAGAGACAAGAGGCGACACTATGTCCAAGACAAGCACACCAAAGTCTACACAAATAACATCTCCCTCAAGTACTTCCAAACACGGCCCAAAATAAACCCCAAGCAAGCCAGGTGGCAAGATACACTAGCAGAATACGACAATCACATCATCCACAAACCTGGTACCACAAATGTCATGCCTGATGCCCTCAGTCGCAGACCCACCCTCACAGCCATCTCCACCGCAACCAGCACCCTACGCCAACGCATCCTCGACGCTCAAAAAGCTGACCCCGCTGTCCTCCGAATGCTCGCTGACCACATCTCTGGCAAAGCTTCCCTGGGTCTCTTCGAAGTCAAAGATAACCTCTTCTACGCGCATGGAAAAATCTACATCCCCAATGATCCAGATCTAAAGAAAGACCTCATGTGGGAAGCTTATGACTGCAAGCTAGCTGGACATGGTGGCCAGAAAAGATCTTATGACAAACTACATCAACACTATGTCTGGCCCAAAATGAAGGACGACGTCATCGACTACGTGCGCACCTGCTTAACATGTCAACTGGTCAAAGCTCAAAGAGTCAAACCCGCCGGCCTCCTTCACCCCATGCCAACACCCTCCCGTCCTTGGGACATGGTAAGTATGGACTTCATCATCGACCTCCCCCCCTTCCACGGCCACACCTCCATCATGGTGGTCATCGACTACTTCACCAAACAAGCCCACTTCACACCTGCAAAGCCCCCCCTTACCGCCTACCAAGTCGCCAAACACTTCTTCGCTAAAGTCTTCAAATACCATGGCCTACCCTTAGCCATAGTTTCTGATCGCGACACCCGCTTCCTCAGTGACCTCTGGCGCGAGCTCTTCAAGCTGCTAGGCACCCAGCTACGCTTCTCCTCCGCCTACCACCCCGAAACCGATGGTCAAACTGAAAGAGTCAACCAAGACATCGAAGACTACATCCGCAGCTACGTCAAGGCCGATTAGAAGGACTGGTCCGAATACGTGGACGTCCTGGAATTCCACTACAACAACTCCATCCATAGCAGCACTAGCTATACCCCATTCGAGCTCTCCACAGGTAAAGAAGTCATCACACCTCTTGCACTGGCAACCGGTGATGTGCATGCCCAGGATCTGGAATGTGAGGAGTTTCTTCAACAATGGCAAACGCGTATGCAACACGCAAAGAAAAGCCTCGAGCAAAGCAAGGTACGCATCGCCAAATACGCCAACCAAAAGCGACGGCCTGCTGAATTCTTCAAAGAAGGTGACTTGGTCCTCGTCAGCTCTCAGCACATCACCCTCCCTCAAGGCCTCTCCCCGAAGTTCAATCACCGCTACTATGGTCCATACAAAGTGCTCAAGTCCTTCAACGACGTCACCTACAAGCTGGAGCTCCCACCAGACATCAACATCCACAACGCATTCCATGTAAGTTTACTCAAAAGATTTGTGCCGGATAACACCTATGGGCGAAGGCTCCCCGAGTATGTAAAGGATGGCCCGCCACATGAGCCGGGGGCCATCCTAAAGTCGCGTTTTGGGCGACGGGGACAACTCTTCTATGTCAAATGGCGCAATCGCCCCATGACGGAATGTACTTGGGCCTGAAGAAATCATGCTTCGACTCGGAAGATCCCTTGTGATGCGCTTCTACAACATGCCCACTGAAGAGGAGGACAACACACTAAATGAAAACCACATAGAGTAGTCCCCCCCCCACCTTGTAACTAGGATCACCCTAGGTAGCTAGACATGTTTTTTGCAACACCTAACTCTCCCCTTGTAAATATCCGCCCCCCAAAACCTCGGCATCAACTTTTGTATCGACACCTCTCAAAACCCCGGCTTGACGTGGGCGTCAAGCTCTCTCAACCCGGGGGTGTATATAAGGGAAGTATGTGCCACTTCCCCCAACTTGCGAGCCCCGTTTTCATGCGATTCTTCGCGTCCCTTGTATTCGGCACTTTCTTTCGATATTGATCATTCGTTCACGTCCCTCAATCTCGTGTCCCTCTTGCGTCCCGTTTTCAAGTTACATTCTTGTGTATGCGTTTGCTTGCCTGCAGGTCCCGTTTGCAATGCAGGTGAGCCGGCGCGGTCCCGTTTCCCCGATGTCCCGAACGAGGGCGTCACATGCTCTCTCGCTCTCTCAATTTGAAGAGGCAAAGGATGCCAGGAAAAGCTTGGCTCCGAGCTCGTGTGCTCTCTCTCTTTTGACTTTAGAAGCAATCAAAGGATAAAAAGCTCGACATCGAGATTGCTCTCGCTCTCTACCGAAGAGGCTATGGGCAATGGGGGTTCTTGGGCTCTTTTTCTCTCAAATTAGGCGAACGAGCACCAACTTTAAGCTCTAATCATACTAAAGTAGGGAAGCATTTATGGCGTAACCAATGTTAATTTTACTCATAGGGGTAAGCTTTTTGGGAGGATTAAACTCTCACAAACTCGAGAACTGCTCAAACAACACCGCTACCAGCCAATTGTAATCAAATTCCACTTTGGTTAACTATTAGTAGCTTGAGGCTTTCACTGTGTCAAGTGCAAGTTATATGAGTGTTATTCAAGCTGTTTGCTTGGTGTCGTTCATATGGTCTCTCATTTTTCCCACAGCGAGTAGTCCGATGTTGACCCGACTTCCCTCGCAAACCCATTATCCCCGACATCTTTGATGAACCCAATGCAAAATTGAGCCGCGATGAAATGTTTTTTGCAGAGAAAGATGACTACACGGAAGAGGCGGTAATGCAACAGATGATGCAACAATTTGTTGCTTACATGCAACAAGAACAAACTCCATAACAACAATTTAATCTGCATGAGTGGACTCAAAAATCTAGAGAGGCAAGAGCTGATTCTTGATGAGCTGATAAAAGGTATACAAGAATTAAATTTGAATTTAAAATCAATTAGCTTGAAGGGGTAAGTACAAAGGGTTTCACTTCAGAGCCGAGGCAACGTCCTCTACGCAAGGTTTTGGATAACCACTACATGTTGTGTCATAGTAAAGACCATGAACGCAAAGTCTGCGAAGATTTTGATGAAGCTTATAGGAAAAATATGGTTTTTTGAAAAGACAAGAAGATTCATCTCAGAGTAACAAGTGAGCCGCTCCGCTTGAATTTTGGAATGAGTGGTATGAAAATTTTAGTGGAGAAAATACAACATAATGTTGCTATGGTAGAATCAACTACATATGGGTTGCAGGTATATAATAAGGCAGATGATGAAGGTGCAAGAGCTAAGGGTGTTTTGTGGCCTTATGCTTTGAAGACAATGGAAGCATGCAAGCTAACTCATTGGAAACTATGTCAGGTTGAGAATTGCAATCAAGAAACTACAGAGTGGGCTGATATGATGGATTCTCTTTCAATATATGCATTTATTTCCAAGTCCCAAGCTAATGAAGCCATGGTAGAAGAGAAGTGCAAAAGAGATGAAGATACTGGAGGAGCATTAAAAAGAGCAACCATATCTAGCAGTAAGCAAGATGACGGGCCTGTTCCCAAACCTGCTCCTGAAGTGGTTATTGAAGAGGCATCGAAAGATAAGAAGCAATGTAAGCCCAAGGTACCTTATAAACTGAAATTTGACATTGAATTGGCTACAGATCTTAAGAAGGTTTTTGAAGAGAGCATTCTCAATAGCAAGGTGGAGCTCACGTTGGGTGACATCTTGGAAGTTGCCAAGCATGAGTTTCATGAAGAGATTATTGAATTATCAAGAGGAAACACTAGATACCAAGTGAGCAAAAACCTGATGCAAATAAAAGCCAAATGATTCATCATATTGAGTCAATTTTGGATGCTTATGGAGAGGCATTCAAAGATGAAAGTTCAAAGGCTGTGGTGGTTTCAAATCCAATTATACTTGAGGTAAGACATGTTCATTTTAATGAAGATGGAGATGAGAAAATTGTGCCTAGGAGTCACTTTTCTAGGACTCATTGGGCCAGAGAAACGACAAAAACCATTGTGAAGCTTGGGGACATTGAAGAGCCGGTCTTAGCACTTGTGGACCATGGGTCAGAAATCAATCTTATGGCAAAGAGATTGCATAAAAGAGGGAAGTGGCCAACTGATGTGTAGTACGATTGGCGGATTTGAGCTGCCAACATGCTTTCAGGCGATCTTTATGGTGCATGTGCAAACATTATGGTAACTATTGGGGATGTTTATGATGCACAAAACTTTTTTATACATGAGAATTCATCCTATCCACTCATATTGGGACAACCCTGTTGGAATTATGGTTGCAAGGAAACGCACACAGCTTGGAGAAGACGAAGGAAGCTCAAGGCACACAATAGAGAGTGTGTTACTTAGTGTGCAATGGAAAAGATGAATAGCCCTAGAATATGAAGGGGATCGGGGAGCACCACAAACGGAGAGTGAGAGAGAGAAGGAGACACACGACACACATATATGGGTGGGGAGACTCAAAGAGTGAGCAGCCCTCTATACACTTATGCTATGTATAAGGTATACAAGTCAGTGGGCGCCCAGACTCTGGGCGGCTGGGCAAGGCACAGACGCCTATACCCCAACAACCTCCCACTTAAAGGCGACTGCGCCTTTAAGCAAGAGAACCTAGTCTAAAGACTACAAAAGGCGAGAGAAAACCGCTCTCAACCGATGCCCACTGGGTGACTGTGATCGTGTGCATCCGGCTGTCCTGCTCCCGTGTAAGTCCATACACCACGAGACGTACCGCACACGTACTGCAAGTATGTACGCAATACCTGCATATCTCCCTCGTGCACTATGCCATCATCAGTCAACAAACGACTGACAACCCCAACTGCAAATGCTCCCATTGCAGCTGCGATATCTGGTCTCAAGATCAACATCTCATACATGAGACCACCGAATGCCGATGCAATGCTACCGAGCCTTGCTAGCTCTACGGAGCATGCATCAACATATATATCCCTGGCAATAGGCATCTTTGACTGACAAGGCGTGTCAGCCACATGCATCTCCTGACTGTCCACAAAAGACGCATCAACTTGTCGTGCAACCTCAGAGCAAATCAGCTGCTCTAGGTGTCTGCTGGAAGACATATCCTGCACAACTATATCCCCATGGTCACTGTCGAGCATAGAAAGGAATGATTGCATAATCGCTGACGTCTCAGCCTCCTCTGCAATCATCCACCGCAAACATGACCACTCAATCTGTTGTGACTCACCAACAATGAGTAGAAAATGTCAACCAAATCAGAAATAAACTGGCTCGAATCGCATCAACAAAAGTCTGCAAATATGGCTGTAAAATATGGCTGCAAATCAGCCCCAAAACAGCCCCAGAATTCAGCTCTTAAACAGCTGCATAAACAAGTCACAAACGTGTCTCAGATCAGCCTACAACTGAGCCATACATGGACACCTGCAAAGAGGAAACAATGGCTGAAAATTCAGCGCCCAAATAAGCCCTCAAACCTGCCTGTAAACTTGTAGTTGAAACCTGCTGAAAAACCTCAAGCCATTAGTGCTCGAATCCGGCTACCTAGCTCGTAGCCACACAAGCATACATCACAATACTCACTCCTGTGAGTGTGTCAAGATAACTGTACGCCTGTCAAACCCGTGAGCTAATCACCAAGCCCACAATGTGCGGTATCGATGCATACACACGCACAAATCTCCCACCTGCAGAGAACACCGCACGCAAATGCTGAGTGCAACCCGCAATCTCTACTTAGATTGCATAAATGATGCGCATAAAACTCCTGGGAAAATTTCGCCAGAGTTTCGTCAGTAAAACGGCCACAAAACCAGTAACCAAACTGACTGCACGCTCAAAACCATGAGCAACCAAAGCGCATCAAACCGCACTCCAAATGCATGCACCAATCTCCACACTTTGCATACATCATTGCAAACACCTGCAAATCTAGTACACAAATATCTGCTCTACCTGTGACTGCCAAAAAACATGCTCGAGGCATACATTGCCGAGCTCAAAATGCAATCACATTAGTCTCCCTAAGCATCAAACCACATAAGGCATACATCGTATCCTCCCACCTGTGAGGAAACTTGCAGCAAATATCACTCTCACATCTGAGAGCAAACCATGTGTCGAATCCTCGACACACAATAAACAATTGCTGCTGCAGAAAATTCAGCATTCAGAATTTTAAAATTCTGATATGACGAGTGTGTCCGGAGCGTGCCAAAACCCCAAGGTAGACTCCTGGATCACATGTATCCGAGTCCGGGTTTGAAAGCTATGCCAAAAAACCTCCGTTTCGACCCAAAAACGCAGCATAAACTGCCAAAAGAGGGCTGAAAAATGCAGCTCCTCAACCGTAGCTCGAATGAAGTTTTTGATGGCTCGAATGGCTTCGAAAGGGGGGTAAAATAGCAGGACACCTGCTAGAAACACTCTCGGAAAGCTGAATTTGCCGATGCCGAAGTCGAAGTCGAAACCCTGTTTGCACTCTTGAAAGTGCGCGCGCGCGGACGCGATTTCGGGAATGAAACTGGCTCTCCGCTGTCGTCGTGACTATGCACACACGCGCTCCCGCCGCACCTACGCTCTGATACCAATTGAAGGGGATCGGGGAGCACCACAGACGGAGAGTGAGAGAGAGAAGGAGACACATGACACACAGATATGGGTGGGGAGAGTCAAAGAGTGAGCAGCCCCCTATACACTTATGCTATGTATAAGGTATACAAGTCAGTGGGCACCCAGACTCTGGGCGGCTGGACAAGGCACAGACACCTATACCTCAACAGAATAGAGTGATGGACGTATATATAATGCACGCGGGAAAAAAACTCCTAAAGAGGGAAAAAATGCCCTGGCGGTCCTAGTGTGTTCACACACATCACTACCACATGTATATGGTAACAAATCCCCCCTGGAGTGATGCGGTGAACGAGAGCTGGCACATGAGTAAAGGGAAGTGCCATGCCCTGAGGACAGGATCAGTCCACAAAGGGGAGTAAGCCCAAAGCTTTGCGGAAAGCTTCAAGCTTCTCACGAGACAATGCCTTTGTGAAAAGATCTGCAAGGTTGTCCTGTGTTGGCACATAAGCCAAGCTGATCTCTCCTACTGAGAGCCTCTCCCTGACATAGTGGTAATGCACCTCAATGTGCTTTGTGCGAGCATGAAAAATTGGGTTCCTCGCAATTGCCAATGCGCTCTGACTGTCAGTGTAGATAGTGTTGGCAGTGTCCTATCCAACACCCAAATCAGCCATAAGGCGTATGAGCCATACACACCCAACCGTAGCTGTGAAGACTGCCTTGTACTTAGCCTCACAACTCCAAGTGGCCACAGAAGGTTGCTTCTTGCTCAATCATGATATACATGAACTGCCAAGCATGAAACAAAAACCACTTGTGGACACTCGCGTGTCAAAACAACCAGCCCAATCCGAGTCCGAAAAAGCATGTAAGTCTGGCGGCAATGATCCCCCCTTGGGTTAAAACAAGCCAAGATGTAAAGTGCCACTAAGGTAGCAAAAAATCCTCTTGACAGCCTGCCAATGCTTAGACCCTGGGCTATGCATAAATCTGCTGACCTGTGAGATTGCAAACTGAATATCTGGCCTTGTGTTGCATACATAAATGAGGTAGCCAACAATAATTTGGTAAAGAGTGACATCAGCAGGATCACCAGTATCATGTAGACTCAACTTCAAACCTATTTCCATGGGAGTGGCAATAGGTTTGCAATCCTCAAGTCCAAACTTACATAGCAATGTCTCTATGTAACTTTTCTGACACAAGGCAATACCACCATCACACTGCTTAAACTGTATGCCCAAGTAATGATGCAACAACCCCAAATCTTTCATCTTGAAAGTAGCATTCAAATCAGCCTTAAATTCAGCAATATGTCTCTCATTTGGTCGAGTGACCAGCAAATCATCTACATAAAGAACCACAATGAGAAGTACATCACCCTCACACTTTACATACAATGTGCTTTCTGTTGGACTGTTATTACGAAAGCCTTGTTTGACCAAATGAGTGTCAGCTTTCTCATACTCAGCACGAGGAGATTGGTTCAACCCATACAAAGCCTTGTTACATTTGCACACTTTGTCCTCTTGTCCTTTCTTGACAAAACCGCGAGGCTGCGTTACATAAACTTCCTCAAATATGTCACCATTCAAGAAAGCGGTAACAATGTCTGATTGATGTAACTTTGGATGGCTTCCTCAACCAAAATGAGCTACCAATGCACATAGAAAATGCACAGTAGTCATACGACAAGTGGGAGCAAAAGTCTCTTCATAATCTATGCCTTTTTGCTATGCATAACCCTTTGCAGCAAGTCGATCCTTATGGCGATCGATCTCACCATCCGGCTTGCGTTTCAACTTGTAAACCCACTTTGACCAATGGCCTTTTTGCCAGGAGGCAAATCACATAAAGTCCGTGTGTCATTTTCTATAAGTGCATCATATTCTGATTGCATGGTAGCCATCCAATTTTTTGAATTTTGTGCTTCATCAAAAGACAGAGGTTCCTCAACATCATGTAAGCTAGACACAACCAAAGCATAACAATCTGATGCATAAGATGCATGGCAAGAGCCTGAACGAGTACGACTAGACAAAGGTGCATCCAATTTACTGTCATGCAAAGTGTGCACTAGCCATTTTGGCATACCTCTAGCCTGCTCATTTTCAGCCCTTTCCTCATCAAGTACATCATGTACATCTGCATCAGTAATAGGCTGATCTATACCATTTTTGGAAACCCCGATAGGCTATACATTTGCCTCATTGGAATTTACATTCAAACTTCCATTACTGAAAAGAGGCAACAAAGTGTCATAAATGTCTTATGAGCTTACATTACTGTCTCTAGTACATGACAGCAAGGGCTGAACAGAATCTTCCACAAACACTACATCTCATGAAACCAAAATACGCTTTGTTTGCGGATGATACAACCTGTAACCTTTGCTTTCAGCACTATAACCAACAAAAATACATTTGATAGACTTATCATCCAATTTTTTGCGCTGCCCTTGTGGCACTAAACCATAAGCCAAACAGTCAAAAACACACATGAGCTCAATAGATGGCTTTCTATCATGCCATGCTTCATATGGAGTCATAGACTGCAACGCTTTTGTAGGACACCTGTTGAGTACATAAGTGGCACACATGACAGCCTCGAGCCAAAATGAATGTGGTAAAGCTTGACTCTTGACCATACATCTTGCCATTTCCGTAAGAGATCTGTTTTTCCTCTCAGCAACACCATTTTGCTAAGGTGTATACGGCACTGTACATTGGTGTTTTATCCCATGACTAGCCAAAAATGCATTAAATTCATGAGACATATACTCCCCTCCTCGATCGGAATGGAGGCTTCCCATAGTACATTTCGATACATTTTCAGCGTCACGAAGTATAGGTAATTGCCCAAGGACGGAGTTTGCATGGGCCCACAAACATCACTATGCACAAGCTGCAACCTGCATGTGGCCCTAACTGAACCATCCTTTGGAAACTTAGAACACTGCATTTTACCCAAAATACAACCTTTACAAACATGTTTGATAGGTGCTTCAAGAGGCGGCAAAGAAGCAACCATATCAGATTTCTGCAAATGCAGCAAACTGGCAAAATTCAGATGCCGAAAACGTGCATGCCAAAGTTTTGCATTTGAACTAGCCCTTGAATCTACAACTACATTTGCAAAATTGTTGGAATTAGGGTTGCAGAGAAACACACACAGCTTGGAGAAGACGAAGGAAGCTCAAGGCACACAATAGAGAGTGTGTTACTTAGTGTGCAATGGAAAGATAGATAGCCCTAGAGTGATGGGCGTATATACAATGCACGGGGGAAAAAACCTCCTAAAAAGGGAAAAAATGCCCCGGCGGTCCTAGTGTGTTCACACACATCACTACCACATGTATATGGTAACAAATCCCCCCTGGAGTGATGCGGTGAACGAGAGCTGGCACATGAGTAAAGGGAAGTGCCATGCCCTGAGGACAGGATCAGTCCACAAAGGGGAGTAAGCCCAAAGCTTTGCGGAAAGCTTCAAGCTTCTCACGAGACAATGCCTTTGTGAAAAGATCTGCAAGGTTGTCCTGTGTTGGCACATAAGCCAAGCTGATCTCTCCTGCTGAGAGCCTCTCCCTGACATAGTGGTAATGCACCTCAATGTGCTTTGTGCGAGCATGAAAAACTGGGTTCCTCGCAACTGCCAATGGGCTCTGACTGTCAGTGTAGATAGTGTTGGCAGTGTCCTGTCCAACACCCAAATCAGCCATAAGGCGTATGAGCCATACACACTCAACCGTAGCTGTGAAGACTGCCCTGTACTTAGCCTCACAACTCGAAGTGGCCACAGTAGGTTGCTTCTTGCTCAATCATGATATACATGAACTGCCAAGCATGAAACAAAAACCACTTGTGGACACTCGCGTGTCAAAACAACCAGCCCAATCCGTGTCCGAAAAAGCATGTAAGTCTGGCGGCAATGATCCCCCCTTGGGATAAAACAAGCCAAAATGTAAAGTACCACTAAGGTAGTGGAAAATCCTCTTGACAGCCTGCCAATGCTTAGACCCTGGGCTATGCATAAATCTGCTGACCTACGAGACTGCAACCTGAATATCTGGCCTCGTGTTGCATACATAAATGAGGCAGCCAATAGCAGTTTGGTAAAGAGTGACATCAGCAGGATCGCCAACATCATGTAGACTCAACTTTAAACTTGTTTCCATGGGAGTGGCAATAGGTTTGCAATCCTCAAGTCCAAACTTACATAGCAATGTCTCTATGTAACTTTTCTGACACAAGGCAATACCACCATCACACTGCTTAAACTGTATACCCAAGTAATGATGCAACAGCCCCAAATCTTTCATCTTGAAAGTAGCATTCAAATCAGCCTTAAATTCAACAATATGTCTCTCATTTGGTCCAGTGATCAGCAAATCATCAACATAAAGAACCACAATGAGAAATACATCATCCTCACGCTTTACATACAATGTGCTTTCTGTTGGACTGTTACGAAAGCCTCGTTTAACCAAATGAGTGTCAGCTTTGTCATACCAAGCACGAGGAGATTGCTTCAACCCATACAAAGCCTTCTTACATTTGCACACTTTGTCCTCTTGTCCTTTTATGACAAAACCGCGAGGCTGCGTTACATAAACTTCCTCAAATATGTCACCATTCAAGAAAGCAGTAACAATGTCTGATTGATGTACATCCCAACCAAAATGAGCTGCCAATGCACATAGAAAACGCACAGTAGTCATACGACAAGTGGGAGCAAAAGTCTCTTCATAATCTATGCCTTTTTGTTGTGCATAACCCTTTGCAACAAGTCGAGCCTTATGGCGATCGATCTCACCATCCGGCTTGCGTTTCAACTTGTAAACCCACTTCGTACCAATGGCCTTTTTGCCAGGAGGCAAATCACATAAAGTCCATGTGTCATTCTCTATAAGTGCATCATATTCTGATTTCATGGCAGCAATCCAATTTTCTGAATTCTGTGCTTCATCAAAAGACAGAGGCTCCTCAACATCATGTAAACTAGACACAGCCAAAGCATAACAATCTAATGCATAAGATGCATGGCGAGAGCCTGAACGAGTAAGACTAGATAAAGGTGCATCCAATTTACTGTCACGCAAAGTGTGCACCAGCCATTTTGGCATACCTCTAGCCTGCTCATTTTCAGCCCTTTCCTCATCAAGTACATCATGTACATCTGCATCTGTAATAGGCTATTCTAAAACATTTTCAGAAACCCCCATAGGCTGTACATTTGCCTCATTGGAACTTACATTCGTATTTCCACCACTGAAAAGAGGCAACAAAGAGTCATAAATGTCCTGTGAGCTTACATTACTGTCTCTAGTACATAACAGCAAGGGCTGAACAGAGTCTTCCACAAACACTACATCCTGTGAAACCAGAATACGTTTTGTTTGCGGATGATACAACCTGTAACCTTTGCTTTCAGCACTATAACCAACAAAAATACATTTGACAGCCTTATCATCCAATTTTCTGCGCTGCACTTGTGGCACCAAAGCATATGCCAAACAGCCAAAAACACGCATGTGCTCAATAGAAGGTTTTCTATCATGCCATGCTTCATATGGAGTAATAGACTGCAAGGCTTTCGTAGGACACCTGTTAAGTACATAAGTGGCACACATGATGGCCTCAAGCCAAAAAGAATGCGGCAAAGCTTGACTTTTGACCATACATCGTGCCATTTCCGTTAGTGACCTGTTTTTCCTCTCAGCAACACCATTTTGCTGAGGTGTATAAGGCACTGTACATTGGTGTTTTATCCCACGACTAGCCAGAAATGCATTAAATTCATGAGACATATACTCCCCCCCTCGATCGGAACGGAGGGTGCCCATAGTACATTTTGAGACATTTTCAGCCATAGCCAAAAATTGTTTGAAGCACATAAAAACTTCGGACTTTGCTTTAAGCGGAAATACCCATGCATGCCTGGAGTAATCATCAATGAAAGTCACGAAGTACAGGTAATTGCCCAAGGATGGAGTTTGCATGGGCCCACAAACATCACTATGCACAAGCTGCAACCTGCATGTGGCCCTAACTGAACCATCCTTTGGAAATTTAGAACGCTGCATTTTACCCAGAATACAGCTTTCACAAACATGTTTGACAGGTGCTTCAAGAGGCGGCAAAGAAGCAACCATATCAGATTTCTGCAAACGCAGCAAACTGGCAAAATTCAGATGACCAAAACGTGCATGCCAAAGTTTTGCATCTGAAATAGCCCTTGAATCTGCAACAGCATTTGCAAAATTTTGTCCACACTTGTCATACAAAGTAAGCTTATACAGCCCACGGCACAAAAGCCCAGATGCAACAATTTCATCACCAAAACTGAGATCATGAACAGTACATCTGTCATCCACAAATTTGACTACAAGTCCAAGTCTAGCAAGTGCGGATACAGACAAGAGATTCTTCTTGATCCCAGGTACATAAAGTGCATCAACAAGTGTGAAGGAACTGCCATTAGCAGCAGTGAGCACAATCTTTCCAACTCCCTGAACTGGATAAGAGGCGTTGTTGGCACAAGTGACTGAATTCCCATGAGGGACAGACTCGAGAGAGGTAAACAATTCACGATGTGAGGTAATGTGCTTTGTAGCACCACTGTCGAAATACCACACATGTGAATCTGCAGCAACTGACAAGCATGCATCATGGACAACGGGATTGTAAGTGCACTCTGCGCTAAAAGCCCATTTTGCATCAACATCAGCATCACAATCTCCTTTCACAGAAGACTCAACAATGGCTGCATTTGTAGTGGAACCAGCATTTGCAGTGGAACCACCCTCTTTCTTCTTAGCCTCTTTGGCCTTCAACTTAGGACACGACTTGATCAAGTGATCATTGGCTTTACAATAATGGCAACGCATCTTCTTTTTGCCCTTATCACCAGAATTGCCAGACGAAGTGCTGCTAGCAGAAGCATTAGGAACAAAATTTTTGCCACTCGCAGCAGAACCATAAGAAGTGGCTGCATTACTGTTACCACCCTTTCTTTGAGAAGCAATAAAAGCCTGTTCAACTGCACACTGCCTAGTCCTGTTTTTTCTAGAAAGTGACTCTTGCAACAGCAATGTGCATAATGCATCAAACTTGACAACTTCAGGATTTTCTTGGGTCATGAGTCTCCAAGTACTTGCAAAAGTCTGGTAGGAATCTGGTAACGCATCAAGAACAGTCTGCACAAGGGAACTGTCCGAAATGACTTCACCTGCAGAAATGAGTTTCTCATTGATATCCTTGACACTAGCAAGGAAAGTGTCCATATCATCTTCCTCATGCATAATCTTCGACTCTAGCTCTTTACGTAGCAAAGCAATTTTAGCCTCATTGCGGCTTGCATAAAGACCTGCTAGAATATCCCAAGCCTGTTTTGCAGATTTTGCTGAACGGATGTGAGGAATAATGGTGCGCTTCACAGACAACGCAATCAATGCATGAGCCTGCGCATCCTTAACATCCCAACGAGCTTGTTCTGCCGTAGGCAAAACAACTCTAACAGCTGCAATCCTTGCAGCAAGACCTGCAACATCCTCAATATCGCCTACATCTTCAGAACCAGGACGTACATCAATGCCCTGCACAATGTTCCAGACACCTTTTGACACAAGAACATGTTGCATCATATAAGCCCACATAGGGTAGTTGTCCCCATCCAACCTGTCCTCAGCAGCAAACATCTTGAACACATCTGTGTTGTTGTTGTCAGCCATGGTAAATGCTGCACCTGATGTGAAAACTGCCCGAAAATAGGAGAAATGGAGCGGGAACAACTTGTGCTATATAGCACAAACCGTAGAAGACTATAAGGCACCTGTTATGCAGAAAACGGCACTGACAGAAAATCTGCACAAAATGACGAAATAGCCTGTGCAGTACTGCCTGTAGTGGAAACGGAGGCCGAAATGAGCCCAAATCAAGATTCTGAGCAGACCGAGCTCTTCGAGCTCGCCCAAATTTTTTGTCGACCTGCGAACGCTCGCCAAAGCTCACTGAAATCGGAGAAAGTGAGCAGGCGTGTGCTGGAGCAGCTGGCGACTAAGCCCGGGAGGACGTGACCCGCTCTGATACCAATTGTTGGAATTAGGGTTGCAGAGAAACACACACAGCTTGGAGAAGACGAAGGAAGCTCAAGGCACACAATAGAGAGTGTGTTACTTAGTGTGCAATGGAAAGATAGATAGCCCTAGAGTGATGGGCGTATATACAATGCACGGGGGAAAAAACCTCCTAAAGAGGGAAAAAATGCCCCGGCGGTCCTAGTGTGTTCACACACATCACTACCACATGTATATGGTAACAAAAATTTTGGTCCACACTTGTCATACAAAGTGAGCTTATACAACCCACGACACAAAAGGCCAGATGCAACAATTTCATCACCAAAATTGAGATCATGAACTGTACATCTGTCATCCACAACTTTGACTACAAGTCCAAGTCTAGCAAGTGCGGATACAGACAAAAGATTCTTCTTGATCCCAGGTACATAAACTGCATCAACAAGTGTGAAAGAACTACCATTTGCAGCAGTAAGCACAATCTTTCCAACTCCCTGAATAGGATAAGAGGCATTGTTGGCACAAGTGATTGAATTCCCATGAGGGAGAGACTCGAGAGAGGTGAACAATTCACGATGTGAGGTAATGTGCTTTGTAGCACCACTGTCGAATACCACACATGTGAATCTGCAACAATCGACATGCATGCATTATGGACAACAAGATTGTAAGTGCACTCTGCACTAAAAGCCCATTCTGCATCAACATCAGCATCATAGTCTCCTTTCACAGAACACTCAACAATGGATGCATTTGTAGTGGAACCATCATTTGCAGTGAAACCACCCTCTTTCTTCGTAGCCTCTTTGGCCTTCAACTTAGGACACGACTTGATCAAGTGATCATTAGCTTTACAATAATGGCAACGCATCTTCTTTTTGCCCTTATCACCAGAATTTCCAGACGAATTGCTGCCAGTAGAAGCATTAGGAACATAATTTCTGCCACTCGCAGCAGGACCATAAGAAGTGGCTGCATTGCTGCTACCACCCTTTCTTTGAGAAGCAATAAAAGCCTGTTCAACTGCACACTGCCTAGTCCTGTTTTTTTGGGAAAGTGACTCTTGCAACAGCAATGTGCATAATGCATCAAACTTGACAACTTCAGGATTTCCTTCGGTCATAAGTCTCTAAGTACTAGCAAAAGTCTGGTAAGAATCTGGTAAGGCATCAAGAACAGTCTACAAAAGGGAACTGTCTGAAATGACTTCACCTACAAAAATAAGTTGCTCATTGATATCCTTGACACTAGCAAGGAAAGTGTCCATATCATCTTCCTCATGCATAATCTTCGATTCCAGCTCTTTACGCAGCAAAGCAATTTTTGCCTCATTGCGGCTTGCATAAAGACCTGTTAGAATATCCCAAGCCTGTTTTGCAGATTTTGCTGAACGTATGTGAGGAACAATGGTGCGCTTCACAGACAACGCAATCTATGCATGAGCCTGCACATCCTTTACATCCCAACGAGCTTGTTCTGGAGTAGGCAAAACAACTCTAATAGCAGTAATCCTTGCAGCAAGACCTGCAACATCCTCAACATTGCCTACATCCTCAGAACCAGGACGTATATCAATGTCCTGCATAATATTCCAAACGCCCTTTGACACAAGAACATGTTGCATCATGTAAGCCCACATAGGGTAATTGTTCCCATCCAACCTGTCCTCAACAACAAACATCTTGAGCACATCTGTGTTGTTGTCAGCCATGGTAAATGTTGCACCTGATGTGAAAACTACCCGAAAAGAGGAGTAACAAAGTGGGAACAACACGTGCTATATAGCACAAACCGTAGATGACTGTAAGGCACATGTTATGCAAAAAATGGATCTGACAAAAATTCTGCACACAATGATGAAATAGCCTGTGCAGTACTGCCTGTAGTGGAAATGGAGGCCGAAACGAGCCCGAATAAAAAATTTGAGCAGACTAAGCTCTATGAGCTTACTCGAAATTTTTTCGACGTGTGAACGCTCGCCAAAGCTCACTGAAATCAGAGAGACTGAGTAGGCATGTACTGGAGATGCTGGCGACTAAGCCCAAGAGGATGCAACCTGCTCTGATACCAATTGTTGGAATTAGGGTTGCAAGGAAACGCACACAGCTTGGAAAAGACGAAGGAAGCTCAAGGCACACAATAGAGAGTGTGTTACTTAGTGTGCAATGAAAAAGATGGATAGCCCTAGAGTGATGGGCGTATATATAATGCACGGGGGAAAAAACCTCCTAAAGAGGGAAAAAATGCCCCAGCGGTCCTAGTGTGTTTACACACATCACTACCACATGTATATGGTAACAAACGCTACATTACGGCTGTGCGCATGGAAACAAAGGTGCTAGATGATGTCTCAACTTATGCAAAGATTTTGGAGCAGGGATAGTAGAAGTGCTGTTGACTTTTTAAATGTGTGTGTTGATCATGCCGAAAATACAGTTCGCCTACGTGATCATCTATTGCCGAAGATACACAAAGAGTTCTTAGATCACTGGTTTTCACAGGGCTGTCACTATAGAGTAGGACTATGGTGGTACGTAGGAGAGAAAGCTCTTGCAAAGAGAGATTTTTTCTTCATGGCTAGAGAATGTGAGGTTGTTAGAGCTAGCGGTAAATGGTAGAAAAAACACAAACGGACTTAAAAAATGTAAGCAAACTTTAGAAACACAACCAAACTTTGGACACAAATGGACTTCAAAAATGCAAACGAATTCTACAAATACAAATGATCTTTAAAAATGGCGATCTGTATTAGATCGCTTCGTATTAGACCGGTCCATTTAAGTTATCTGTATGTACTAGATTAGGATTTGTACCATATCTACGTTCATGCAATGTCAGGTAGACGTGGATGTGTACTTATGTCAAACCCTCAAATATATGCATCGACTAATAAAGACAAGATTATTACTCGGTGGTCCTAATCTCCGTGCACTTCTAGACCGAGGTATGCGGAGATCGGGCATGGCTAGAGAATGTGAGGTAGTTAGAGCTAGCGATAAATGGTAGAAAAAACACAAACGAACTTTAGAAATACAAACAGGCTTCAGACAAATGAAGTAAAATAACGCAAACGGATTTCAATAACGCAAATAAACTTCAAAAGCACAAACGGATTCCATAAACGCAAATGATCTTCAGAAGCTTAGTGTGTTGTAAATTACAGCGTTCTAAAATACAACATTTTGAGTAAGGATTTATGATGAGTGATTTGTTAATTTGTTGCATCATTGGTAGATTAATTATGGACGATAGGATGGCATGTCCTTGTGCGTGATGCAAGCATCAGATCTTTTGAAAACGATTAGCACATACGCAATAACAATCTCTTTTCCATAGAGCAACTACAAGGTCTGCGTTACCAATCTCATGGTCCAAAGGCAATTGATCAATCCTTAAAAGTAGATATTGCTCCAATTTCTTCACAGAGAAGACGATTATCAAACGAACAGTCACCAGTGGTGTCTACCCCACCGATACTCAATTCCACATTCGAAGAAATTGAGATGGAGCAAATGTTGGATGCGTTCTTTGACATGGACCCCATCATTGAAGACCAAGGTGGCAACAACATTCAAGGAAACACAGCAAATCAATCTCATTCATCTCGTTCGTATCGACGGCATGAGAGCAACAATAAAGAGGGTAAAATTATGCAAACTCTTGCACGTGTGCCGCTTAACAATGGTGCAAAATCCTCAATTTTCCATACCGCTTTAGCAATGCTTAATCTGCAATTGGTTTATGGGTGGTATGACACGAGTGTCACAAAGCTTTTCAGGTAAATATACTGTATCATAAGCATCAACCAAAATTAAAGTTCAATAATATGATCATTGCGTTCACTTATTGATGTAGTGAGAGGTTTGTCAACAAGCAAATCTTGTCGGAAGGCAATCACATGCGTCGTACCCGTCCAGCCGCTAAAAAGTTTCTTACTAACTTGGGCTTGGATTACCACAAAATACATGCATGTCCTAATGATTGTATATTCTTTTGCAATGAGTATGCGAATTTGGAACAGTATCCCAATTATGAATCAAACAGGTATAGAGAGGACACACAAGGAAAATTTGTCCCTGCAAAGATCCTTTGACATTTTCCTATCATTCCAAGAATAAAGATCATATTCAAGTGTAATGGAATAGCCGCTTTGATGACATGGCATACAGATACTAGATCCATAGATGATGTGATACGGGTGCTTGCTCACTCTCGTGCATGAAAGCACATAGAGGAAAGATGAACTACATTCAAGGATGAGCCTTGTTGTATCCGTTTTGGTCTGGCAATGGATGAAGTAAACCCATTTCAATTACGGAGTTCATCATGGAGCACATGGCCTATTTTTCTAGGTAAATTATAATCTTCCACCATGACTAGCTATCAAGAAGGTCCTTTTGTTGTTGTCATCACTAATCGTCCCAGGAAAGTACAAGGCAAAGAACATGGACGTCTATCTAAAACAACTTATAGAAGATCTCCAAATCTTGTGGACAGAGATCGATGTGGTTGATATGTCCCAATTGATTGAGTGACGAAATGCCCTGTGCAAGGCATTCTCATGTGGACCATGCACGATTGGCCTGGCCTCGGCGAGTGTTTAGGTAAGTATCTTTGAAACCCTCACCTATATGCTATTTTTGACCGTGCCAATGCTTTTATTTCATTTTTAAGGCTTGAGTTACTTGGGCAATCATGCATGTCCAAAATGTGGTCCTCGACTTGGCTTCCGCCGCTCTTATCATTTGAGCAAGACAATTTACGAGGAGCATGGTAGGTTTTTACATGAAGGACATGAGGCTACGTGGACTAAACATATGCAAACACGTCATGCATCCATTGAAAGCGGGTGATTGGAATAACATGCGGCTAGAGAGAGGCGATTTTAAGCCACCTAGCATGAAGAGACTCTCTATTTTGCATGAACTCCCGTTTGAAGTGGCCTACTTATTAATCATGTGCTTGATCCAATGCACATTTTTAAGAATGTGGGAGAGATCTTATGGAAGACCATCACTGAAAAAAGAGAGAGCAAGACCCAAAGAGATGACCTACAGGCTGTGGGTCGTGTTCCCGAGATGTGGCCTTGACTTAAACCCAATGGAAAGTTTGCTATACCAAAAGGTCCATGGGTTTTGAGTCGTGCAAAGGAGAAACAAGTGAAGAAGACTACATTCATTCAAGATTCCCACTGAATGCATCAGATGTTTGGAAACGGATTTTACTAGAGATGAAAAGTTTAGTGGTCTTAAGTTCCACGATTGGCATAAATTTTTACAGCTTATCTTACCAATTGTCATAAAAGATTGTCTGACATATGACATTAGAAGCACAATCTATCAAATCACTAAGTTGGTGCGTTGGATCTCATCCAAAGAGATAAGAAAAGACACCATAGATACAACTCGCTTAAATACTAAGCGTGAGTTTTATAAAGAGATTATTGACATTATCAAGAGGAAACACCAGATACCAATTGAGCACGAACCTGATGCAAGTAAAAGCCAAATGATTCGTCACATTGAGTCAATTTTGGATGCTTATGAAAAGGAATTTGAAGATGAAAAGTCAAAGGATGTGGTGGTTTCAAATCCAATTATACCTGAGGTAAGACATGTTTATTTTAATGAAGATGGAGATTAGAAAATTGTGCCCAGGAGTCACTTTTCTAGGACTCATTGGGCCAGAGCAATGATAGACACCATTGTGAAGCTTAGAGACATTGAAGATCCGATTTTAGCACTTGTGGACCATGGGTCAAAAATCAATCTTATGGCAAAGATCTTGCATCAAAAAGGGAAGTGGCCTACTGATATGGACTACGATTGGCGGATTTGAGTTGCCAACATGCTTCCAGGAGATCTTTATAGTGCATGTGCAAATGTTAAGGTAACTATTGGGGATGCTCATGATGCACAAAACTTTTTTATACAGGAGCATTTATCCTATCAGCTCATATTGGGACAACCCTACATTACGGCTACTGTGCGCATGGAAACAAAGGTGTTAGATGATGGCTCAACCTATGCAAGGATCCAGAGCACGGATAATAGAAGGGTTGTTCAAGTTTTAAGTGTGTGTGTTCATCATGCCAGAAACACAGATCGCCTACGTGATCATCCATTGCCGAAGATACACAAAGAGTTCTTAGATTACAGGTTTTCACATGGTACCCACTATAGAGCGGGACTATGGTGGTACGTAGGAGAGAAAGCTCTTGCAAAGGGAGACTATTTCTTCATGGCTAGAGAATGTGAGGTAGTTAGAGCTAGTGGAAAATGGTAGAGAAAACAGTAACGGACTTAAAAAACGCAAGCGGATTTTAGAAAGGCAAGAGAATTTTAGAAACGCAACTGAACTTCGGATGCAAATAGACTTCAAAAATGCAAGCAGGGATCCTAGAAATGCAAATGATCTTCAAAAATGGCGGTCTATATTAGATCGATCCGTATTAGACCAGTCCATTTAAGTAATCTTCATGTACTTAATTAGGGTTTTTACTAGATCTATGTACATGCATTGCCATGTAGATGTGGATATGTACTTATGTCCAACCGTCAAATATAGGCATTGACTAATAAAGACGAGATTAGTAACCGGTGGTCCTGATTTCCGTGCACCTATAGACCGAGGTTAGATGCCCAAGAAAAGTAAGTTATTGATGGCTCTTTAGCGGCAAACGGAAACGCATACGGACTTCAGACAAACGAAGTAAAATAACGCAAACGGACTTCAATAGCGCAAATAAACTTCATAAACACAAACGGATTCCATAAACGCAAATGATCATTAGGGATAGTTTGAACTCAAATTTGGTCCTTTTAGCGGCGCTAGAGAGAGAACAACACAACCAATGGATGGCGGGCTATTGTAACGATAGCTCGGATTTTTCTTATTTTTATCTCAAATTTTAGCTTTTTAAAAAAACAAGTTTTAGCTGTATAAAAAACCTTAACACTAATATACATTGTGACTTGCTCGAATCTTTCTTGTCAGGACCAAATATAGGACAAATGTAACATAAATCACACTCATTGCAATTGTGTGCACTTTTTTATAGGAGAAACTTCATAGTATTCGTGCTCATTCTCATTCATTTGCGCTCAACTAACTATTCTGCTTGCATTTGACTATATTGCGTTTTTGCTCAGAAACACTCTCCCTCTCACATCTGTGTTGTGCATCTTGCCATAGAAGAATCACTCATGGAGAACAGAAGACCGCGACGACCAGCCGCAAGTATTGAGTCTGTCGAACTTTTCAACAGCTTCGATTTGGACAACGGTCGATGGCTTTCCAGCACCATTACAGTTGGAAGCTGGTTCTCCTGCAAACTAGGAAGAGAAAGTGCACAGAAAACGAGTTTGTGAACAATTATAAAGGTAGGGAAAAAAATTTTCTTGTCACAAACAAACAAAACATTCAAAGAGGTTCTCATTGAATACGCATATATGCACTCAGAGTTGTGTCTACGAACAATGCCAGCATGATTTTCAACAAACCGACCAGCTTGTAAGTTTTCTTACATCCACAATAGATTTTACTCTTCACTCGTGTATTGTGTGTTTAACCTTCCAGTTGCAGATATTTATCATTCCGACAAAGAAGACTGACAACAGTCGGTGGATTGCATTATAGCATTTTTGATGCATTCCATGCAACTGTGGGAGAGCTACTCTATAACACTAGTGTCAGAAGAGCATTGGCTGAAAGGGAGGTATTTCGACAAAGAAGACTGACAACAGTCAGTGGATTGCATTATAGCATTTTTGATGCATTCCATGCAACTGTGGGAGAGCTACTCTATAACACTAGTGTCAAAAGAGCATTGGCTGAAAGGGAGGTTTTCTTCTTCGACCACATTTATAATGCTCCGCGTTTTGCGCTTGGCTTCGGAACTCTAGAATATATCCCGATTCCTTCGAAGGACAGTCCACAGTGGCAAGTCCCTTCACCTGAAACCTCTGAGTGTTTCAGACTAAAGTTCCATCAAGAAATACAAAAGTGATTAAGACCAAATATTACTACTCGACTGGTACGTATTTCAATCTTCATGTCCATGCATGTGTTCATTGACTTTTTTCATGATGAAGAGATTAGGAAGACTGAAACTATGCCACTCTGCAAGACAGAGAAATGTCTCAATTTTCTGGATTAAGCCCGGGAGAACTTCCCTCAATTGTAAATGAGAGCTACTAATCAATGGATTTAATTGGACACTGTCTTGGGTCAATGCTTCCCATGCAGCAGCAAGTTTCTGAACAGACTTGCAAGACATACCATATGGTGACCACACGTTGCATCGAAATCGTATAATCAAGAAACAAGTATCTACGTACCTTCGAACATTCCCATGAAAACCATGCGTAAAATTTGCAAGGTAGGAATGCTTGCGCTCAATGTTTAGTCCAACAAGGCTCCAATGTGAACAGATTGCACAGAACAAGAAATTAGTTTGCTATTCATAGTATACAAAATATTGAAGAATAGCGAGATAAAAAATACTTACTTTTTGTTGTAAGCTAAAAGTAAAACTTTTGCCGTGTCCATGTTGACTTGTTAAAACCAATCAACGACTTCTATCAAGGTTGTGGACTTCGAGGTAAGCACGACTGACAGTTGTGAGTCCAAACGGATACCTCGGATTGGAGATTCCATGTAAGGTTGGAAACCAGCATGCTGCGAATTGAGCATCTTCAATAAGCTAGAATCAAACAAACCTCTGCAAAAATAATATAATATACTAGGCACCAAAATTTATAATTTGATCCGTAAGCTCCCTCTCACTTTCAAAAAATAGCTATCTCGTGAGGACCAAAATGAAAATATAAATTTTGGCCCCATACCAAAAGTGCTACGTTGAAAGTTTGGCCGAGAAAACCTGTTCGTATCTTGTTAATATGATCAAGCTAACACTGCTAACATCTCCTGTTCATTTGACTCAGCTGAAGGCTCTTTCACGAGTAGCTCTTGGGTCTGCTCCACATTGAAACGTGTTGGATACGTGTGCTATGTGGTGCTCACAGTGTACACCTTCACTCTGGTGACTGGAGGGATTTTCAAACTGTTGTCCATTCTCTTATCAGATAGATGGAATGGTGCAAGTGTCTTGTCGTACCTGAAGTGTAACAGCCTAAGAGAATTGATATCCCGGGGCATCACTGTCACTCTGTGAGCATGAGCTATGAAGACATAGCTATCTTGGAACAACTCAATCAGAAATTTCTCGGCTGCCTCGTGGAGGAAACCCATCGCACTTTTGGCCCACCAAAAATCCAAATTTGCGCTCTCAAAAATGTGGCGAACGACTCTTTGGAAGGGTAACTTAAGAATAGCCAGAGAGATATGCCTTTGGAGTTTGTGTAGTTAAGAAAAAACTCACTTCGGTTTTGCTCGTACCTCCGACTACGCATTGTCGCCCAAAGATTAGGCAGGGCTCTACGTGCAACTCTTGAGGATGAAGGTTGGTTGTCTTGCGGGGTAAGCCTTCCTTGTGATCTGCTTTGTGCGAGCCATGGAAACAAGTCTTTGCCCTGGAAAGCGTTGTGGGAAGAATAAGAAGAAGATTGAGCAATGAGAAGGTTAGCTCACAAAAGATGACTCGTAAGAGGTGAGGACAAGGGTCAAACAACAGTGGGGTATACAAAAGAGTGCATCACTACATGAAGGACACATGGCATACTGCATGTCGACTATGTGGTTGTTGCGGCACAAGGCGATATGGGATGGCCCTTCATCAACAAAACCCCCTCCTTCTGTTGTGTCGCGACAAGGAAAAATGTCGTGGCACAACGCGAGAAGGGGGAGTGTACCACAATCAGACCTCCTTATCGTGTTGTGGCATGACACTCTTGATGGCACACCATAATGCGATAAAGAGTGTTGCACCACAACGCAATAGGGACCAACCATGTTGTGGAGATGCCTTTCTATCACGTTGTGGTGCAACATTTGGATGTCGCATAACAACGTGATAGGGACCACCCATATCATGGAGATACTCTCTATCGCGTTGTGGCGCTATATTTGGATGTCGCTCCACAACGCGATAGGGACCACCTATATCGTGGACGCGTCTCCCTATCACGTTATGGCGTGACATTTGGATGTCACGTCACAATGCGATAGGGACCACCTATATCGTGGATGCGTCTCCCTATCACGTTATGGCGTGACATTTGGATGTCGCGTCACAATGCGATAGGGACCACCCATATCATGGATGCACCTCCTTATCGCGTTGTTGCACGACATTTGGATGTCGCGTCACAACGGGACAGGGACCACCCATATCGTGAAGAGAGCTCCCCATCGCGTTGTGACGCGATATTTTTCTATCGCTACAGAGCATGTGCATATCAACGACTGTGTGATATAAACCTCCCACTTCGATTGTGGTGCGACACATTTTGATAAAGGCTCTTCCTTCATAATCAATAACCAAAAAAAGAAACAAAGAGTCAAAGACAAAGGAACAATATATGAAGACATTTGGATTATCTTCAAGGACTCCATTACACAAGACTAAGAGGTGATTGATGCACGATCTTGTTTGTCCATTACAATTATTCTTCTTTCTCCTTTATCGTTGGCGATTTCTTGTTCTCGGTCTTTGCAGTGCTGGTTTCCCCATCCTTTGCCTTCTGGTTTCCTTTGTTTTTCTTCTTCAGCTCCTTTCGAAGAGCTTTTGCCTTAGCTAGCGTCTTTTCGACCTCCTTCATTTTCGCCATCATCTTTTAGGAGAGATTTACCTTTCCTCTCTTCTTGTCCTCCATACCTGCGTTGTGTAGATGTGAGCAAGTTTTGGAGTGTGTAGTCAAGGTGCTTTACATAGCTATGGTACTCACCCAACTAGGACACGTGTCATAGGGATGGTTGAGTTTGCCTCGCTATTTGTGCTGCATTCATTGTATTGTTACTAATGCACTATAAGGGTGGCTGTAATGACATGGTCGAGTTCATGAGGAGTCTAAATATAGAAGGCTGTCAGTCCCCCCTTTGTACTCCCTAGTGTTAGCTAGTGCCTTCCTACCTTTACCCTAACCAACAATCCAAGTTTTCTTACCTCTCTCCACAAATGGATCCCTTTCAGATCGAGATAGAGGAGGAGCCCTTGCTCTAACAAGGCACCCAAAGACAAGCTGATTGTTTTCTCTATAGAATTGGGCTTCAACAACAGGAGCAGGAATTCAAGTGTGTTTTCAACCCTGCCTTCTCATTGCAAGAGTTTTTGGCTTCTGCGTCACATTTCCTTGTAGAGTTTCATCAGACATACGAGCAACAGATGATCAACGACACATTTGAGTTTGAGGGTTGTTGATATGTTCATATGAAGGATAGTTTTGATCGTTTGAAGAAAGATATTTTCTACAGGAGCAACCTCAAATTTCTACTGCAGTCTCGCAGGAATGACATCAGATGTCCTAGACATAATCTAAAGTGTCGAGTTGCAGAATACTATGCTGGGTTTATAATCTTTTTGAATGTTAATCTGGACGATCACCGGGACACAGCAGAGGCGGTCGAGAGAAGTCACTGTTTGGTCACTCATGACGAGTTGGTGCAACCGCCAAGTGGTTCTTTGTGTGTTTCAGAAGGTGTTCAATTTCTAGAGGGGAGCTTTGCAAATCAATGTGCTCCCTACCGTCCTCATCAGTGATCATCATTATGTAATGCTTAATAAAATCATGGAACTGTTTGACTTGAGAGAGGACTACTGCCTTGCTATTGTTGCTCAAAATCTACAAAAGGATGACAATATTATTGACCGTGCCGACGACAAGTATTCTGTCATGGATGCTCATGTAACGGCAAGTGAGTTAATCAAACCAACAGAGGCACTAGCAATGATATACAAGGATGCAGCCGCATGTGCTGCGACTCTTCCAACGGAGTCAGAGTTCAGGGCGGTACATGAAAGGCTTGGAATCACAGATATGGGGAGAATTGCTCCATCAATGACATTGACACCTTCCTCATCCTCTACAAACTAGAGTACACTTGACTTATGAAATGCTGCATTACACAAAGAAGATGAAAATCAAAAGGTGTACTATTGTGTAAATATTTTTTTGCTTCCCTGTATGAAAGTTTCATGTGTATATACCAACACTTGGCTTTTATTTCTCGTAGCTTGTAGTCTATGATAATAAGTTCATTCCTCGTCCCCGTGGACGAGGTAAAGGAGACTTGGGAAAGAAATTCTCCCTTGGTCAGTACTTGGAGAATTTGAATGCTCCAAACTTCCTCTACTTCCATTCCAGCTTCTCCAAGGACAAGGATAAATTCCCTCTTTTTGTATTGAAGACACTCTCAAGATATCTAGGAGGCATGACCATTAGATGGAACGCATACAAGGTGATGCTGCTAAACAAGCAAGCGGCGGTCTCAATTTTTGGTGTAGGGCCTGGAATATATGGCCTGCGTAGTCGCTACTTTTTGTCACATGCTGCATATGATCTAGATTGTGGAATCACAGACCCATGCCAGTTGCCACAATATGGAAAACATGATCTGCTGAAACAAAAGCAGCCAGCCATTCAACTTATAGAAGAGGCCCCACAGGTTGAGGCATCTGAGGAGATCCAATTGCTTGACCTCAACGTGCTTGCAATGGATACTAAGGACGAAAAACGTCATTCAAAGAGAGCAAGGCACGAGGAAGAGGGTCCTTTAGATAAGGGCAAGAGGCCAAAATATTTTGTATAATTTCTAAATGACTAGAAATAAATAGAATGTATTTGTTTTATGCATCAAAGATAGATTGATTACGTAACAGTGTCTTGCAATGTACTTTTTTTGTTGCAACGATCATTATGAAAAGTTGAAATGATAGAGTATCAATGTCTTGCCGCATTTTTAATTTTGTTGCAACCATCATTCACAATATGAGAAGCTGAAATTACAACGATTCTTCTAGATACATTAAGCTTGGTGTTTGGATCTTGCTATGCCTGAGACGGTGTTGTCCAAACCCTTCCCACGCGCTGTTTTTGTAGCCGCTAATCCACATGTTGTCTAGCCGTAGACGATAACTTCCATATCTTCTTTCTTTGCCGTTTGTTGGCTAATCTCACCGCATGGCCAATCTGACTTTGTTTGATTTGTTCCTTGTAATGTGACCTGTGCATTAGTTTCCAATACATCCATTGGTGTAGCTCCTCTAAGCTATTTGCTTTGTCCGCACCACCTCCATGTCGAGTGTGACTGAAGTAACCAGTACAAGCTTGGTAGTGGGTTTTTTCCATGCCCTGTGTAGACCAAACACCCAAGTTGCCATATTGCCTTGTAAACCAAGGCATGTGATTACAAATAATGTGTTGCACACAAAGCAAGCAGACATTATAAGGATGAGTATGTGCAATTCAAAAGATTATCATGTTATCAAACCAATTACAGTACCATGTAGTGAGTAATATGTTGATTTGCCCACGCACTTATGAATGTCTTGTGGAAGGTCTCCACAGCTTCTTGGGATTTTGTATAGCTACCATCAATCCATGAGTTCAATTTGTAGAACTTGAATATTGCGTCAAAGGTTTTCCATACCTTCGCTTTGTGAGTCCTTTCTGCACCATTGTCTACATGGTCAACTACAACATTGTCCATATTTTTCCACCTGTTGTATTGTAATGCTTGTCTTTCTTGTGCACTTTGGCTTTTACGTTGTCGTCCAGTTGTGGGCATTGAAAGGAAGAGTCAGACTTTCACACCACCAATGGAAAACTTTTTTGGAACATCCCGGCCATTTTTCGATCTCTTCTCATCTTGCTCTATCTTAACATGTCCTCCATGAAAACCCATTTTTGAGAAGGCCATCTCTAAGGCTGAGATTGCCCTTTTCTTTGCAGAGAGAGGTTGAGTGGTCTAGAGAAAAAAAATGTAGAGAAACATTAATTTTTCTATTATCCTACAAAGTGCATGCATTGTGCATATGTGTACTCTAGATAGTGGGATATCCAAAATGGGTCGAAAGTTAGGGTCGCGCAGATGCCTATCTGGAGCTCTTCTCCACAATGGTTTGTCAAGGATGTGAACCCCTCCCATGCAATACAAGCAAGGGCTTTTGCTTGTTGCACCTTAGGAAACGTTGTACATGCATTTCAAGGATTTTAGGTCTCCAGCCATGTGCCACTCTACATTGTAGGATCCCATTCCCTCCACATCCAATTTCTTTCCATTTCTCTGTTTACTTATTGTTTCTAGTATGTTTGTTTGATGAAAAATCCAATTCAACATATTGAAGTTATCAGTGGGCACCTGAAATGATAATTTTGAACTTATTATAATGCACATTTGAAAGCATTCAACTGAAAGATAACGATAAGTTATCTTAAACATAACTTTTATGCACCTTGAACGTTGCAAGAAGGAAAATGTTGTGCTCATATTGCACACAGATTGCAGACTAAAGTTTCAAGGATCATCTGGGCCAATGCTTGCATCCAGAGCTCTATTCATAAGTGTGATTGTGACTCGCTCAACCTTTGTCTTCTTTACAAGCTCGCACTCATCTAGCTTAATGACAAACTTCAGGATGCCATTGCACTCTTCAAGAGTAACATAAAAAAACTGCATAATGTATAACTGCAGGACAATCATTTCATAAAAAATATTTTTATAATTGTCATAGACCATTTCTTCTCCTTTTGGCAATCTGTATGTCGATTCAATGTGGAAAGGACTTCCTAGCTTTTGAAGCACCTCTTTGTTGACTTCCCGTCTTGTTTTTTGAATAGAGAAAGGGTTTGGAAGTAGCATGTGCTTGATGCGGAACTTTCTGACTTGTCTTTACATAGACCTGAGTAAGAGGAGTTAGGAATCAAAACCCTTTTCTAGTGGAACAGCACTGCAAATTATGCAAAACCCTTTTCTAGTTTAACAACACTGCAAATGATGATACATACTTGAAAATGATAGCATATTCCTTATTGGATATACCAGCTTCATCCAAAATTGATTGAACGTCCTGTGCAGAGAGTTGGTTCTTCTGTAAAAGGCTGTCAAGTTGTTTAGCAACGATATTACCATAGCACTTATCATCCAAGAGGCCAACGTTTTTGCGATTCAATATGAGCCCGTAATGGGCCAAGGAGGTGGTTGTGCTGTGCTCCATTTCCTTGTCAGGGTGAAGCAAAGAGCTGTGCAAGCATGTTAGCAGTAAGAGATGTGAGATTTTATGAATATAAACTTAAGAAGGATAGATGCACTCACTTGATGACTTGCACTCTTTTCTTGATTCCTCCCAAGCCAACTTTCAAGTCCTCGATGTCTCTTAGTTTTCTTTCTCTTTGGCGAAGACATAGCGCTGTTTTTTTTCTCTGAGTTGTTGTGTAAGCTCCTTGATGGTCTCCTTGTTGTCTTCAACCTGTTTAGCACATTGCATGACTCTCTGGTGTAAGCGGACATTCTCGCTTTATACAATATCTCTCTCTTGTTGCAGAATGTCATTTCTTGCAGTCAACTGCTTAGTGTAGCCATATAAGCCATGGTGGTCATCTCCGACATAGTTCATTAAGGATGTAATATCCTTAAAAGGTGGAGTGGAGTTTCTGACGCGATTGTTTGGATACATTCTACCGTCCAACCAAAGGTCCACATTTTTCATGCCCTGTGATCTTAAGTTCTCCTTCGAAGCTTCAAAAGGTGTCTGCTATTTGTTTTTCTTGCAGAGGGGTTCATACTCTCGTGAGAGCTCTATGTGCATGTGATACACATATCTCCTACTCCTCATAGAAGTTTTTCGTGGAGAAGCTACAAGTGTCGACTAAGACATGACTGATCAAAATTATGTGCAGAAGGAGGTGGGGGTGATAGAAGAATGTCAATTTGAATATCACACGTACAATAGAAGAATGGAAATTTGAATATTGCGCACGCGTGAGAGAACGTAGGAGGGAATGGGGGGGAATAAGGACACAAGGAAACAGAGCTTAGTTTTCAAAAACGTAGAAGATTGAGATATTTGACATTGAATTCAGTAGCCAGCGCGCACTGTGAAGTGTTATCATGACTGGAATACTTTTTGGGTTTTTTAATAAACGTACCTTCCATGAATAAGATACCAAATTTTACAAAACATGTATGAAAAAGGGTTAAAATAAATTTTCTATTATCTCTCTCTACGCTGACATGGCATTTCTTAAAGGCCCAAATTTGACTCCAAAATTTTCCTAATGCTTCAGAAGCTTTGTGTGTTCTAAATTAGAGTGCTCTAAAATACAACATTATGAGTTAGGGTTTATGACAAGGGTGATATGTTAATTTGTTGCATCACTGGTAGATTAATGATAGGATGACGTGTCCTTGTGCACGATGCAAGCATCAGATCTTTTGAAAAAGGAAAATTTATGATCAACACATACACAATAACGATCTCTTTCCCATAGTGAAACTACAAGATCAAAGTTATCGATCTCATGGTCTAGAGGTAATCGATCAATCCCTATAAGTAGATATTGCTCCAATTCCATGAGAGAGAAGGCAATTATCAAACAAACAGACACCGGTGGTGTCTACCCCACAAATACTCAATGCCACATTCCAAGAAGTTGAGATGGAGAAAATGTTGGATGCGTTCTTTGACATGGACTCCATCATTGAAGACCAAGGTGGCAACAACATGCAAGGCAACACTGGAAATCAATCTCAATCATCCCATTCATATTGACGGCATGAGAGCAATGATAAAGAGGGTGAGATGATGCAGACTCTTGCACATATGCCACTTACAATGGTGCAAAAATCTCAGTTTTCTGTACCGCTTTGGTAATGCCTTATCTGCAGTCTTTTTATGGGTGGTATGAGACGAGTGTTACAAATCTTTCCAGGTAAATATACTATATTCTAAGCAACCAAATCTTGTCGGAATGTGATCATATGTCCTGTACCCGTCCAACCGCTAAAATCTTCTTACTGACTTGGTCTTGGGCTACCACAAAATACATGTATGTCCTAATGATGATATACTCTTTTGCAATGACTATGCAAATTTGGAATAGTGTCCCAATTGTGGATCAAATAGGTATAGAGAGGACACACAAGGAAAATTTATCCTTGCAAAGATCCTTCGACACTTTCCTATCATTCCAAGTTAAAGAGCATGTTCAGGTGTAATGGAATAGCAGCTTTGATGACATGGCATACAGATACTAGATCCACAGATGATGTGATGCGGGTGCTTGCTGACTCTCATGCATGGAAGCACATAGAGAAAAGATGGCCTACATTTAAGGATGCACCTCATTGTATCCGTTTTGGTATAGCAATGGATGGAGTAAAGCCATTTGAAATACAGAGTTTGTCATGGAGCACATGGCCTATTTGCTTGGTTAATTATAATCTTCCACCATGACTAGCTATCAAGAAGGACCTTTCGTTGTTGTCACAAGATACGCAAAGAGTTCTTAGAACACAGGTTTTCACAGGGTTGCTACTATAGAGCGGGACTATGGTGGTACGAAGGAGAGAAAGCTCTTGCAAAGAGAAATTTTTCTTCATGGCTAGAGAATATGACGTGGCTAGAGCTAGTGGCAAATGGTAGAAAAAACACAAACGGACCTCAAACATGTAAACGGACCTTAGAAATGCAAGTGAGTTCATAAAGGAAACCGAACTTCAGAAACAAAGTAGAATAACACAAACGGACTTCAAATAATGCAAATAGAATTCAAAAACATAAATGGATTCAAGAAACATAAATGATCTTAAAAAAATGCGGTCTATATTAGATCGATCCGTGTTAGATCGGTCCATTTAAGTAATCTGTATGTACTAGATTACGGTTAGTACTAGATCTATGTACATGCATTGTCATGTAGATGTGGATGTGTACTTATGTCGAACCCTTGAATATAGAAGTGAATAATAAAGACGAGATTATTAGCCGGTGGTCTTGATCTTTATGCACCTCTAGACTGAGGTGTGCGGGGACCGGGCATGGCTAGAGAATGTGAGGTTGTGAGAGCTAGCGACAAATGGTAGAAAAAACACAAAAGAACTTTAGAAACACAAATGGACTTCATACAAACAAAGTAAAATAACACAAACGAACTTCAATAATGCAAATAAACTTCAGAAACACAAATGGATTCCATAAATGCAAATGATCTTCAGAAGCTTGGTGTGTTCTAAATTAGAGTACTCTAAAATAGAACATTCTGAGTAAGGGTTTATGACAAGAGTGATATGCTAATTTGTTGCATCACTAGTGGATTAATTATGGATGATAGGATGGCATTTCCTTGTGCGTGATGCAAGCATCAAATATTTTGAAAAATAAAAATATGTGATCAACACATATGCAATAACAGTCTCTTTCCCATAGTGCACTACAAGATTTGCGTTATCGATCTCATGGTCTAGAGGCAATTGATCAACCCCTACAAGTATATATTGCTCCAATTTCATGACAAAGAAGGCGATTATCAAACAAACAGCCACCGATGGTGTCTACCCCACCAATACTCAATGCCACATTGCAAGAAGTTGAGATGGAGAAAATGTTGGATGTGTTCTTTGACATGGACCCCATCGTGGCAAGAACATTCAAGGAAACACTAGAAATCAATCTCAATCATCCTGTTCATATCGACGGCATGATAGCAATGATAAAGAGGGTGAGGTGATGCAGACTCTTGCACGTATGATGCTTTACAATGGTGCAAAAAACTCAATTCTCCGTACTGCTTTGGCAATGCTTAATCTGCAATTTGTTTATGGATAGCTTGAAACGAGCGTACAAAGATTTTCTAAGTAAATAAATTGTATCCTAAGCATCAACCCAGATTAAAGTTCAATAATATGATTGTTGTGTTCACTTATTGATGTAATGACAAGTTTCTCAACGAGAAAATCTTGTTGGAAGGCGATCACATTCCTCGTACTCGTCCAGCCGCTAAAAAGCTTCTTACTAACTTGAGCTTGGATTACCACAAAATATATGCATGTACTAATTATTTATACTCTTTTGCAATGAGTATGCAAATTTGGAACAGTGTCCCAATTGTGGATCAAACAAGTATAGAGAGGACACACAAGGAAAATTTATCCCTGCAAAGATCCTTTGACACTTTCATATCATTCCAAGAATAAAGAGCATGTTCAGGTGTAACGGAATAGCCATTTTGATGACATGGCCTACAAATACTAGATCCATAGATGATGTGATGCGGGTGCTTGCTAAATCTCGTGCATGGAAGCACATAGAGGATAGATGGCCTACATTTAAGGATGAGCCTCATTGTCTCCATTTTGTTCTGGCAATGGATGGAGTTAACCTATTTGCATTACGGAGTTCTTCATGGAGCACATGGCCTATTTTCTTGGTTAACTATAATCTTCCACCGTGGCTAGTTATGAAGAAGGGCCTTTTGTTGTTGTCAGTGATCATTCTAGGAAAGTACAAGGCAAAGAGCATGGACGTTTATCTGGCACCACTTATAAAAGAGCTCCAAATCTGTAGATAGGAATCGTTGTGGCTGATATGTCCCAACCGATCGGATGAAAAAATATCCATGTGCAAGGGATTGTCATGTGGACCATGCACAATTGGCCAGGATTCAGAGAGTGTCCATGTAAGTATCTTTGAAACCCTCACCTATACGATATTCTTGGCCGTGCCAACAATTTTATTTCATTTTTATAATTTTTTAGGCTTGAGGTACTTGGGCAATCATGCATATCCAAAATGTGGTGCTTGACTTGGATTCCACCGTTCTTATGATTTGAGCAAGACAGTTTAAGAGGATCATGGTAGGTTTTTGCATGAAGGACATAAGATATGTGAACCAAACATATGCAAATACGACATGCATCCACTAAAAGCGGGTGATTGGAAGAACATTTGGCTAGAGAGGGGAGATTTTAAGACACCTTACATGAAGAGACTCTCTATTTTTCATGAACTTCCATATTGGAGTGACTTACTTATTAATCGTTTGCTCGATCCGATGGAAATTTCTAAGAATGTGGGGGAGATCCTATGGAAGACCATCATTAGAAAAAGGGAGAGCAAGGCCCAAAGAGATGACCTAGAAGCTGTGGGTCAACTCCTGAGATGTGGCCTCAACTTAAACCCAATGGAAAGTTTTCTATACCAAAAGTTCCATGGGTTTTGAGTTGTCCAAAGGAGCAACAAGTAAAGAAGACCATATCTTCATTCAAGACTCCCATTGGGTGCATGCGATGTTTGAAAACGACTTTTACTAGAGATGACAATCTTAGTTGTCTTAAGTCCCACGATTGACACCCATTTTTATAGTTTATCTTACCATTTTCATAAAGGATTGTCTGATAGATGACATTAGAAGCACAATCTATCAGTGAGTTGGTGTGTTGGATCTCATTAAAAATTATAAATAAAGACAACATAGATGTAACTCACTAAAATGCTATTGAAGCAGTGTGTATGGTGGAGAAGTACTATCCAACAAACATTCTTACCATCCAAATGAATCTACATGTGTATGTGGTTGATGAAGTTTCAATTGCTAGGGTAGTCTATAGATGGTAGATGTTCTTTTTGGAGAGATTCATGAAGACTTTAAAAGGGTTCGTTTATCAAAGGGCTCACCCTGAGGGTAGCATGGATGAAGGATGGCTTGTGAAGGAGTCTCTAGTTCACATCAGTGAAGTTTTGGGTTCAATTAATCTAGAGTTGCCCCAAATTTGGACTACTGAGGTCAACATCAAGGTAACAGGGAACAAGCCGTAGGGACAAGGCATCATTAGAAAGATGGATATCACAATGCAAAAAAAGGCTATGAGATTTTGTCTTCTGAACTCAAAAGTCATGTGAAAGTGATTAGAGAGGTATGAAGGGAAAAAGAAACAACCATTGATAGATTGCTTGTAATTCAACCGTAATCATGCCACTAGAAACCTTCCTTTTCCAGATCACCTTCAAAAATTGCTAGACTTTCCTATTGAGAAATGGCTAGATGCGACAATCTCAGAGGCAAAGAGGAATGGAGTGTTGATTGCTGAAGAAGAAGAGGAGATGTCAAGGTGTTGGGATTGGCATGTAAATATCTTTACAACTTCCTTTTGTAGATCCACATGACCAAACTACTTTGGTAACGTTAAATTTGTTTAATTTTTGTGGCTATAGTATCACAAATACGAAGCTTTGTGGTCGCATGAGAGACACTTTAGAGTGCAACAGTTAGACGAAAGAAGGGTCACCTTTGATAGTGGGATTAGGGCAGGCTTTGCCCAAGAAAGTTGCAAGGATGAGAACACAGAGCTAGCTTGAATACTTTGGCTACATTCAGGACATCTTGAAGATTAGATTTAGGAAGTTTAATATTTTTATCTTTGATTTCAAGTGGTTCAAAGTTATTACTAGTGATTGACGAATGATGTAATTGAGGATTTGAAGCTACAGGTCAGTGGTGGTGAGAAGATGCTTGAGCCTAGAGACGAGCTCTTAGATATGCAGGTTGATGTGTAGAGCGATGAAGAAGTGGAGTTTGATGATGAAGATGCAGAAGTATAGATTGAGATAGATATCTTTGGTGAATCAGCTCTCATAGAAGATGAGATATTGACTACTAATTTTTGCTATGAAATCTTTTGAAAAACTCTTCTAATTATTCTACAACATTGGATAGATATAATGAGCTGTGTTGCAGCTTTGTTTTTTTGTTATTTGCATTTCTCAAGTTGTTCTTTTATGGATATGTGAACTAACATAGTGTATCTATGTCATTTTGTGTATCTATACCCATGGATGATGATGACGATACATACTCTCCTAGCTTTAGTTTTCCAGTCACTCCGATCGGCATGTCACCCGAGCAAATGGGTTTATTTTTGTCACAGTTCACACCAAAGCAGGCTGCTTACGCACAAAAGCTTTGGGGAGCTGGTCCCTCTAGACCTAGTACAATTGTCCCTATGCCTAGGATGAGTGTGTCTCCTACACCGACCGACCCTACACCTCAGTTGAGTGTGCCGGTTACACTGACGGATCATTCTTCTTTGAGACAAGGTAGGCATCATTCTAAAGGTGGTGGCTATTGTGGTAGAGGTTCTACCAATGCATCCACACCACTGAGAGAGAGTCCACCACTCTCTTCAATAGATAGTTCACCAATTGACACACCATGTACACCTTGGGGATCATATCCTAGCAAGGTGTACAAGAGCAGGGATGTGACTGTTGTCCTGGATAGGGTCGGAAAGGCTATGCGACAGAGGATTTGGATGCTCTTTGTACAATTCAGTTTGGCCACTCTGTGATGGTGATTTGGGATGATCAAGATGATGAGAGAAAGAATTACATTGTCGAGGCCATTTAAATAACCAATTTAACATTCCACCCCTTTTTCACATGGCTAGGGATTCAATTTATTTTTTTGTACATATACATGCTGCATGCTCATTGTAATAGTTATTTGTATTGCGTGAATCCTCATCTTAATCAACTACTATTCTATTACATTCAAGTGCTTGTGTGTTTTGCTGTTGCCTATTTTCTATGTCCTCTCCATCTGGCCTTGTTTCCCTGATTGTTTGGCTTTCTCCCTCTCCTGAAAGCCATCTGTCCAAATTAATTGGTCTTTCCCCCTGTTTTGACTTAGTAAAATTATTCAGGTACTATCGTCTGTGTTGTTTTAACCCTCTTCTAATCCAGAAGGTCTTCATTCGAGTCTATTTTAGCTATGGGCAAGATATTCATTGATGCTAACATCCATTCTACCTTTTTAGTCCCATACTTCCTATATAACTCCTTTGGGTGCATTTCCCTTCTCTAGCTTCTGGTGTTACTGGTTTTAATACGAATTCTTCTAGTGGCCCCTTGTATGGTCAGTTGTTGCTGACTTGCATAATCATGTATGGCCCCTACAATTCTCAGCCATGGCCTGCCCAAGTGCATACTATACACACCTTGGACATCTCAAACCAGAAAACTGGGTTTAAACTTTTTTGATCTCACTCTAAATTGTAGATTCTTAATCAGAACACAAGCTTGCACAATCCTTTGGTCTTCCATCCTAATTCTAAAAGGAGCAGGGTTCATCTTCTAAATCCCAAATCTCTACTTGTGATGTACTCCCCTAGAATATTCACTCCAGCATCACCATCCATAGTGACCCTGATAGTGGTTTCTAGTATTTCCTGACCTTGTAGTCAATCTAAATCTTTGGTACTTTGTCATCTTTAATTTTAGATACATCAATTACCATTGTGTTTGACTCTCTCTTTCTTTGCCTTCTGATTAAATTTGTAGCTTTGAATAACATCTTTTTGATATCATCGAGTTCAATAGTTAGCTTCTCAATTCTTTCACACACCTTGACATATATCTCAACTTTCTTGTTCTCAGAACTACAATATGAATTTGACGACCTCTCCTCTGGAAAAATGTCTTCATAGTGTCATGCTTTTGCTACCCTCCTACGTCTCTTAACTAATGGATCCTTTTGTGGAGATTCAGATTGTTTTTGCTGAACATGTTTTGTCTCTAGATCCTTTTTATCAACTTTGGCTTAGTACACCTTGGATTTTTGTACCTCTTTCTCAGGATGCTCCTTAGAGCCTTTTGCTCGTTTATTACTTTTCACTTTAACATTCTTCTTACCAGAGTTGGAGGCTAGGATTTCCACTTTTAGAGATTTTGAAGCTTTTAGCAAAAGCCTTTCAATGGTTCTATCCTCTGATCGTTTTTTCTTCTCTAGCTTTCTCTACTCCAGATCCAAAGTAGTCTGAGATGCGAGTGCATTTTTCTCCTACCACTCATCCACTTATTTGGCCTTTCCCTTAGCCTTCTAGACAGCTCTCTATTTCTCCCAATTTTGAGCCTCTGCATTTTGCTTCATTTGACTTGATGGCAATGCCTCAAGGGGTTCACTGTTCAGTATCCCCCTATATAACGTGCGTTCATGGGTATTAAAAAAACCCCTCTTTTAACCTCAGGGGGTTCACTATGTGTAAAACTACCATATCATGTGCGTTCAAGACATGTTTATAAAACCCCTTATCTGTGAATTTTGTTAGGAATATAATATGCCCTTTTCTTTTGAAATGTGTAAGTTTTTTCCAAATTTGAAAAAATAATGTCCTTCTGTATATATTTCTGTAAGTTTCAATAACTTTAAATACCCTTCTGTTGAACTCATGTGATAAGTTACATTTTTATTAGGTGACCGCCCCGGGCTTTTAACATGCTTAAATGAATAAAATGACCCCTTATTTAAAAAATAAAAATAAAATTGAATATAAACCCCCTTATTTTAATGTATCTCTGCTAAATTGCCTAATTTTTTTGCATTTTAAAACCCCTCCTTTTGAACTCACGTTATATATTAACATGATTACATAGTACACCTCCCGAGGGCAGTGCTGACGCTCCTAGTGATCACAGGCACAGTGGAATTGGCTTTGCCACCTTCCCCTTGACCATTTAAGCTTTCAAATTATTTGGACATTGCATTGCAAAGTGTCTAAATTTTCCACAGGTATAACAATTGAGATTTTATGTGGTAAAGTCAAATATATCTCTATCTCCACCAAAAAATTTCTAATGGCATATTCTTCCAACCATATTGATGGTATTGGCCCCATTATCCATGCTCTCAGTCTCTCTTGCTTAACTAGTTCTAGTTTGTGAAAACTATCATGGAGACATCTTTCCTTGTTTGAAATGATACATTTTGATTTTAAAATTATCCAAAAATTCAAGAAAGCTTTGCAATAAGTGCATTGGAAACATTCATCAAACTGATGTTCCTTTGATTTGCATTTTGTATAACAGGCTTCTACTTTCCCTATTCAAGGTTTGGCCGTAGAGATCTCACCGCTTGGTTAGTGCCTCAATTTTTCAATTTATGCTCCCTTATTCCTATTCTTAGATGTGTCTATTGAATCGTTGTGAAAAAGATTTGGAGTTGATTGATGATCCTTCAATAGATGAATTACTAGAACTTGAACTCTCATTGCTTTTTTGACCCTTCTCTTTCTTTGCTTGTTGCTCCAATTTCAAAGCTCCTTGCACCAAATCATTTGGGTTGGTAGTGGTACCTTTTTTTATCTTAATTTCTTGCTTATGAAACCATTCAAAAACCATGGACGCATGCATTATTTTGATGGTGGTTCATTCATCTACCTAGTCATTTCATTGATTTTATCCACACAACTCCTAACAAATAGCCTACTACCCTAGTTAATTATTTATTTATGCTGGTTCACAAAGGATATCCTTATCCTTGTAGTTTTCATTGTACTCTAGCAAGAAATCCTTCTTCGACTTACTATAAGCTCTAAGCTTGCAAGGTGGGTAATGGTAGTACCATTTCCTTGTTACGTTCTTTAGAGTTTTTGGGAAATATACTGGCCAATCATCTTCATCAATGTCCACATACTGTGCAAAGGCTTGTATATGACATCTGGATCATTGTTTTTGCGGCCTTTGAGAGTGAAAACACGATGTTCAGATCACCGGACCATCTATGATGATTTAATTATTTTTCCCAAAATTTGGATTTATCATTGTGATAATTTTTACTCTTTTTGATGTTTGTGCTTGCTATGATGGTTGTATTACTTCCCATCTCTCATTGTAGTCATCATAAGTCTCTGTAACCTTGTCATTCCCTTGACCAAATTTTGTGTGTGATTCTTCTATTTTTTATAGGTGCTAGCATCACTTTACATCAGTATGAACTTTTGCCTTGCCTTTTCCATTCAAGATCCATGTGAATGAGAGCATCCCTTAGATTTCTCTGAATGTTGTCTTCTTGAATGTGCTCAGTGTTGAGAGGCTCTATGATCCTCACCCCTTCTCCTCACTAAATTGGCACCAATTTCCTCATTCTGTGAGCGTGGTTGTTCATTAAAGCCCTGCTCTAATTCTCAAATACTATGTTGATATAGTCATGATCCTTAGCAAACACTGTAGTAGCTCTCCTTCCTCACATTAGACAATGTGGAGGCATGTCAAATAGATGATGGACTTTGAATTCTAAGTAGGGAATTGGTTCTTGTCAAGAGCTTTAGCTCACCACCATGATTTCCAAAATGAAATGAGTTGGTCATTTGACAACAATTCCAGGGTTATAATTTCAAACACAAGTGAAATGCCAAATGTTAATCAGATTAGATAAAGAGAATCACACTTCAATAAACTAGATAAAAAATTTAGACATACAATTGAACTAAAATGAAAGACTTCAAATTACATGCATTGAGACAACTGGAATTACAAATTCAAAGTTGAAAATTGGTTCAAAAGTACAATATGCAGAGATTCAAGTGGTACAACACTTAGTGCTCAGAAGCTCTATGAAGCAAATATCAATTAGTTACAAGAGATACAAGAGTTCCAATCTATTGATAGATTGATTGACAAACCCACAAAATGGAAGTAATGGATCCTATAATAGGTGTATGTAGTGGGTTCTATTTAGCTACATAGTCATACGGGGTCTCGTAATTCCTAATTTGAAAGGTTCAATTGGTATTTCAAATGCAAAAACCAAAGCAACAATGACGACAATAAAACAAGTAAGGAGGAGAAAGCAGTATATAAAGATTTAAAAAAATATCTCCTAATATAAGAAAGAGAATAAATGTTTTTGATGCGAGGAAACCCATCATACTTACTGTGAATGCTTCTAGAAAAGAACCAAAAAGGACAATTTACAAGCTACTCAATTTTCTTCACCTAGCAAATTAGGTCAACAAGAAGATCCATTTTGTTATGCATGGGGAAATCTTCAAGATCAAGATCACTTCGTCCTCTTTGATCTATTTCCATGTATATGGTAGTGATGTGTGTGAACATGGTTAGAACCGTCAAGGAATTTTTTCCCTCAAAGTTCCCCCCCCCCCCCCCCCCCTCTTATCTTGCATCCACACACTTAGTAATACAGTCTTGTTTTGTGTGCCTTGAGATTCCTCTCCATCTCAACCAGGATGTGTGTGCATTCATGCAGCCTGTATCAAAGAAATCTACATCCCCCTGGGCATAATTGCCAGGATCACCAACAGGGTCAACATACCCTGCTCACTTTCTTTGATGTGGAAAGCTTTGGTGAGCATTAGCAGGTTGAGAAATACTTTGAGTGAGCTTGAAGAGAATTTCAGTTCGAGCTCATTTCAGCCTCTATTTCCAATGTTATAAGCATTGCACATACAATTTCATCCTTTTGTGCATAATTTCTTCAACTCTATATTTCTGGGCTAACCAACATGCTATTGGTTAGGATTTTGTTGCTGCACAAAGAAGAGGTAGCAATCAGAATGCTGCTACTACCAATGCTCCTTCTTCAGATAGCAAACCATTCGCGACAAATGCCTCCCATAAAAACAATAGATTTGGTAAATGTGTTGAAAAGGAAAGTGAAAGTTGCAACTATTGCAGAGCTATTGATCATTTGACAAAGCAATGTATTAAGCTAAAGGCTAAAGACTAAAAAGGCACATAGGAAAGAGAGTGAATCTTCTTCAATGTAGGCATTGTAGAATATGCATATTCTTTTATTGATGCAGAATGGGCTTTTTGGGCCTAGTGTTAGTATGACCCTTTTGTCCATGATGCATGCGTGATTGAGGCTACAGATTCAAATGTGTGGTATTTTATAGTAGTGCTACAAAGCACATTACATCTCATTGACTTGTTCACTTATCTTGATGTTGTCCCTAATTGGAATACTGTCACTTGTGTCAACAATGCCTTTTATCTAGTTCACAGAGTCAAAAAGATTGTACTCATTGAAATTCCTTCACACATTTTGTTGATGTACTTTGTTTATTTCTACATTAGCAAGACTTGGTCTTGTTGTAGAGTTTATGGATGAAAAATACATTGTTCATGATCTTAAGTAAGGTGATAATGTTATGGCTTTAGGTACATTGTCTCATGGGTTATACAGGCTCAATTCCTATGACAGAAGTGTGGAGAACTTTGCAAATGTAGTTGAAACTCATATAGATATTTTAGATGCAACAATATGGCATATACATTTTAGACATTTGATTTTTTCCAGTTTGATGCGTTTGCAAAAAATAATATGGTTGCCTCATTGCCACCTTTGGAGAATGGCGTGCAGAGGCCATTCCAAATTTTTTTGGACTAGGCTATGAGCACTGTTTACCCAAAAAATTTATATTTATATATGTACATGTATATATATGTATGTATATATATATATATATATATATATATTTGTATATATATATATATATATATACATACATAACATATATATTATATATATATACATGTGTACACACACACACACACACACACATATTCATAATGGCCTTCGCATATGAGACATATGCATATCTTCATTAGATGCTTTATATGCGCATACACTTATACGACAAATACTTTCGATACGTCGTATTTCTTTGATATTGTTACACACACCCATGCATATGAACTCACTTTTTCAACTGGTGTTAACATTCTTATATCCACACTTTCATTGTTAGGTTAGTTTATATATTTGAGTTAAACTAAAGATAAGAGTTCTTTATCTTTACATGACGATCTTGAGATAATCTTAAGAAAAAAGTTCTTTTTCTTTCTTCTCCTCATGTTGCCCTTTGTTAATGACGTTTAATGCTTCTCCGCCTAAACTTTTCTAATATGTGGACTTAGTAACATACACCTCACCTTTTACTTCTATAAATAGCTGCTCACAACGTTCTGCTTTGAAGGCTCCTTGGAGTTTTCTCTCTATGAGTTGAGGCACCGTTTTGTTCTGTGTATACTCTTAAAGCACCCTTAGCTCCCATAGTGTGCACGAACTACCTACAAAATCCTCCTCTTCTGCCTGCAAAGCTTGTTCCCTATCAAATCTTATGCGAGAATCCCTATCTGATAGATCACATAAAATTCGTGTATTTTTAATCCAAGAAGAATTTCAAGGCTTTGTGCTATATTGATAATTGTAAGGCTTGGTGGTTACAGGCAAAGCCTCCTCAAAAAATTTCAAAGTACGAGTCCTTCTTCACACACAAGATACTATGGAATTGCTACTTGCATCCCCTTCATAGGTTGCCTATCCAATTTATGTAAAAGCCAATATTTCTTTGGCCTTAAGATTTTTTGTACTGCTTATGTGATTATGTGATTGACTTAGTATGTTCGTTTTACTTATAGAAAATTTTTGGTTATTGATGGTGGTCATCCACATTTACACACACACACACACACACACACACAATTGATGTGGTGAGTTTCTTTCCAAGCTCAATTTCACTAAGACTTAGTTTTTGACTACTTCTTGTTCCTTGGTTGTTCTTCCTTTTCTATTTACAATTTAGTTATGCTTTGGATACATTTAGGAGTTAGTATTCAAAGATCTTTTTATGTTCTACAAGGTTGTGTTTTCGTAGCCTATGGACTTTTGGTTTTAGTTTTATTAGATGGTAGTTTTCCTGGGGCATGTCAAAATAGATCGAATACATTAACAAAAACACACACACACACACACACACACACACACACACACATGCATATACCCACACATATATGCAAACATTTTTATACGAGACTAATTGCTATGCATTTAGTTTAACGCACTTTAGCACATGTAAGCTTCAATTTGGCTATGTTTTTCACTCTATTTGGTGATAAAATTAGTGAATTTGATTTTATCTGGCATGTGAATTTTTTCTCTCCCAAGCTATGGACAAGTTCGGGTCCGTACATGTCACATGGTTAAATTGATATCAAGCTTTGTGATTTTTCTCCTAAATATATGATATAATTAGCCAATTTCCTTTGACATTGACAGAAAATCTAACCTAGATGCTTGACGGGACATCGATAACAAGTGGGAAAAGGTGGTGACACCTGCCTTCCCTTACACAAACACGGTTTCTAATTTAGTGTTTTGTGTGTTGGATGGTGGCAGGTATAGCTTTTTCCCCTCGGATCGCGTTAAGGTGAAGGTTTTCTTACTAAAGCTACTAGCAGCTTTAAGTTCAACTTCAAGAATGTGAAGAGATCCTCTTCAACAACCCTAACTTATCTTAACCTTCATTGTACTTTGGCTTATTATATCCTCGGTTTAGATATTGGTGTCTTCATCTTTTGATAATTTCATTCTCACTTCTTATGAGACATATTCAAGTTGTATTAAAATTAAATAACTAAGGTGTATAAGTTGTGGTGTAAGGATAGTAAATCATAGAACACACACACACGCGCGCGCGCACACACACACACACACACACACACACACACACACACACACACACACGTGCATCACGTGTGCGTGTGTGTGTGTGCTATATGTATATATACACACACATTTTTTTTTTTGCATATATACAAATGTATATGTTTTTGGCAAATGACGCACATATGCTACTCCAATTTTTTTTGGAATGGCCTCTGCGCATCGTTCTCCAATTATTTTGGAGTGGCCGCAACATGCCATTCGCCAAAAACCACTTTTATTGGTTTTTTAGGGTTTTCTCCCTCTTCAGGTGTCAGAATGAGGCATGTAGATATTTGTGTTGGGCGGTCCAGATGCTTTGGACGTGTTAAAAGCTTCAATTCTACCACAAGATGATAGTTTTGAGTTTTTTTTTTAAAATTTTAGCTATGACAAAAGCAATTTCAAATGAGGGATATCTATGCCACAAAAAAGACACTTGCATTGAATGAAAAGGTGATTGTTTGGTTCACTTTTCAAAGTATCTAGTTCTTCTTTTGGATGTACTCAATAAGTGTGAATGAATTTTAAGAAAACTTTCTAGAGAGAGAAATAGAATATCTTACAAGGCCCACCAAACAAACTTCAAAATTTTCTAATGGCCTGGTGTGTAATTGATCCCAAGAAAAAGAGACCATCAAGTTTTTCTCTCGTACTGCAAAGGTTGCGAACAGCTTCATGCATGTACCAATAAACCCATCCAAATATAAATGCATCTTTGTCAACCAAGTACACTAGATGCATGAAAGGCTTTATAACATTGATAAATTTTTCCACATTTCTCCAAAACATAGGAGAGTTCACAAGCTGAAAGAACTTAGTGGCTGTGGGCTCATAGAGAGAATATTTGCCAATCCAAACATCTCATCTTTTGTTTGAAATTGTTTCACAAAGAGCCAGTGACGGACACAAAGCGGACCCCGAACCCCGACGGCCTCTAAAACGCCGAGGGCCGAATGGCTCGCCTCGAGCCTGCCACGATAAAGCGAACAGGGGGCACCACCTAGCTTTGAGCGGCTAGGACGCAAAACCCACGATGATATGAACACCGCAAGCCTACACTTACAGAGAGAGAGAGAGAGAGAGAGAGAGAGAGAGAGAGAGAGAGAGAGAGAGAGAGAGAGAGAGAGAGAGAGAGAGAACACTCGCAATTGATGAAAACAACCTCGGGGGTGTGAGGGTGAGTTATTTTTGCAATATTTACAAGGTGGCATGCCGTGGTGGTAGAGAGGTAGGCGGAGGAGATGGTGCAACCTACTTGGTGCGTTCTCTAGGGCGACTCAATGGCTGTGAATACTCATTGCCAAGAGTGTGCATACGTGTGTGCATCGACCATTGGAGTCGAGAGGTGGGTGTGGTTCCCTTCGCATGGTGCAATTTCCAAGGCAAACCCAACACACAAGACCCCCTCCCCGTGATGGTGATGGTGTCAATCCCTCCTACTACACTCTACCCAATGCTTGGTTTCACCTAAGTTGCCCCCCAAATAGTGACCTCTCAGTGCCAATTTATAGGTGTTGGCTGCTTGGATTATGGTAATCCTAGTGTGGTTAGGGTAATCTTAATTGGGGAGACAAAGCAAGTGGTGGGCCCGGTGTGGTTGAACCTTGCTTTGTTTTGGGGAAGGTTATTAAAAGATGGGAATCTCTAGGTGGGCCTTTGTGACCATCACCTAGAGAGAGGATATTTACAAAAATGGAAATTTACAATGGCTCGGGTGAAAAACAATGGACAGGGGGGGGGGGTAGGATAGGGTGTGTGTGTGTGTGTATGTGTTGGCGTATCTCGTTGCTGCCCGCATGGGTGTGTGTGTGTGTGTGTATGGCGAGCTGCGGATTGTGCGCATGGGAGAGAGAGGAGAGGGGGGGGGGGGGGGGGGGTGTGTGTGGGGAGTGGTGAGTGTGTGTGTGAGTGTGGGATTGCAGAGCTAATTGCACGCGAGAGAGAGAGAGAGAGAGAGAGAGAGAGAGAGAGAGAGAGAGAGAGAGAGAGAGAGAGAGAGAGAGAGAGAGAGAGAGAGAGAGAGAGAGACTTGGCGTGGGCCTGCGACATCCGGATGAGAGGGAGAGGGGGGGGGGGTGTGTGTGTGTCTTGCATGGGGGACTTGAGGACGAAGGGGGAATAAGTCACTGGGGGGGGGGAGGGAATATTTCCGCGGGCCAAAGAGGGGGTGGGTGTGAATGAGCCGAAGGAGGGTGAGGCGAGCGGGTGGGGAAGAGGAAAGAGGAGTCGGGGGAGTGTGTGTATTGGCGGGCCAAAGAGGGGGGGGGGGGGGGGGGGGGGGGGGGGGGGGGGGTTCTCATGTGGCTCACACCGAGGGAGCACAAGAGAGGGGTTGGGGGTTTTTTCTGAATTTCTGCCTTGCCGGGGAGGGTAAATCGGGGGGAGAGAGATATTAGGGAAGGGGGTATGTAAGGAAAATGGAGGGAGAGAGTGCGAGGGTTTTATCTGATGTCCGTAGGGCAGGAGGGGGGAAAAATAAGTTACAGTGGGGGGGTACTGAGAGTGGAGGGGGTTGAAATGAGTTTTTTTTTTCTTGATTTCTGAAAGTCGGCTATCATTAGCCCTCTCTCTTTTGGCTAGAGGCATTCATGCTTCTAGCCCTTCTTCAGTTTATTCGGCTGTAGAGTTAGAGGGTTCTCCCTCTTCTGGAATGTCTAGCACGAATTTTGGGTCAAACCTAAGAAAATACCTCTTCAGTCTCCATCCATTGACTCTAGTCTTGTGAACTCTCCCATCTGCTTCCATCAGCTTATAGCTGCCATTGTCGTAGCGCTTCTTGATGATGAATGGCCCTTACCATCTGGGTTGAAATTTCTTATCCTTCCTGGTATCAAATCTGTTGTTGTATCGCAATATTAGCATGACTTTTTCCAGTCCTTTCTCTTTAAGCCCTTGATTGAAAGTGAGTCGGCGTCGTTCTGCTTGTGCTGCATAGTGATTGATTGCTTCTTCCCTATCCAGTTTGAGTCTCTCTAGATCCAGGATGTGGTTTCTAAGGTTTACGATTGGACGGTGGGTCTGGCTAGCCAAGACTCGTAAGCTGGCTATTTGTACCTCAATGGGTAGAATTGCCTCCTTCCCATAAACTAGATGGAAAGGGGTGAAACCTAGTGACGTTCGAAACGTTGTTCTGTAGGCCCAAAGAGCTGCCATGAGATGTTTCTCCCAATCTCCTGTATGGTTGTTCACCTGTTTTGTGATCATCTTGCAAATCATTCCATTTACCTTCTCTACCAGACCATTGCATTGTGGATAGTATGGTGTGGAATGCCGACGTGTGATGCCTAACTTCTTCATCAATTCTCCTACCACATCACCTCTGAATCCCGGTCCTCTATCTGATATTATCTCAAGAGGAGTGCCAAAACGGCAAACGATATGCTAAAAAATGGACTTTTCCACCTCTTGGGCTGTGATGCGGGTGGTGGCCGTTGCTTCTGCCCATCGCGTCATGTAGTCTACACCCACTATGATGTACAGTTTACCTGATTGGGCCCTTGGTAAGGGACCAATTGCATCTATTCCCCATTTCTCAAATGGACCATATGAAATGATAGGGGTTTGTGGCTCGTAGGTTAGCGTACGATCACTGGCCACTTGACAAGCCTTACATGTTTTACACCAATGGTGCACATCTCTGTTCAAACTAGGCCAAAAGTATCCTGCTTGTAGAATCTTCCTACTGGTGATATCTAGAGCAAAATGACCACTGCAGACGCCTTCATGGAAGCTTGAAATTACCTCTGTGATTTCACTGGAGGTTGGCACCCGCCTGAGAATTTGATCTTTGCCCTTGCAATACAAGTGGTCGTCTATAAGGTGGTACCTAGTAGCCTTCCTTACCAGCCATTGTTTTTGGCCTTTAGTGTGTCCTGTTGGACATTCCCCTGTATTCAAAAAGCTGATGATGTCAGGCATAGCGTCAGTGCCTTGGAAGAGGGGTAGCTTTAATTTGATTGCTCCTATGGGAACATCTTGTATTCTTTCTTTTGCTAGTGCATCTGCCTCCTGATTTTCTGCTTTGGGAATTTGGAAGAGCTTTACTGCTTCAAACTTCTTCAGAAGGTCCCTAACTTGGTGAAGTTGACCAAGTAAAACCTGATTTTTGCACACCCAGGTGCCATTTATCTGCTTTATCAAAGGCAAGGTGTCGACGAACACATTCAAGCGCTGATTTTTTTGTGAAATACATTGCTCCAGCCCAAGGATTAGGGCTGCATATTTTGCCTCATTGTTAGAGTGGGAGTGTAATAACTGCCCCATGGAGAATACTCTTTCCTGCTGTTCATTGAAAATGACCATGCCTGCTGCAGACTGATCCATTGTTCTTTTGGATGCTCCGTCAAAGAAAAGAGAGTGAGCTCTCTCTAGCTTAGGGCTCTCTTTATCTGGTATTCCTTCCTTTGCTTCCGTGTTGACCTTCAGTTTCTTCTCGTAGTGGCGATGAGTGAGAATTCCTGCTAGACTAGCCCTGGTGGAGTTTTCTACTTGCATGGTGTAATCAAACTCTTGTAGTCTAATTAACCACTTTGAGATCCTAGATGAGACATCCATGTGTCGCATTACATAAGGGAAAACTTCTTCCATTGTCAGGATTACAAATGGTCTAGGCAAGAGATAGGAGCGGAATTTCGTGGTAGCAAACATTAGTGCCAGAACCATGTGTTCTACTTCGGTGAATCCCTTTTCCGATGGGGTCATGACTCGACTAGAGAAGTAAATAGGGCGCATGAAAGAAGTTTTGGGATCCTTTTGCATTAGCACTGCTCACAGAGTATCATTTCCCACACTAGGGTTTACATAGAATGGCTCGTCCCACTTAGGAGGTGAAATAGCCGGAAGCTTAGATAGGACTTGCTTTACCTCATTAAACTGCTGCTCATTCTCTTCACTCCATGAGAAAACATCCCTTTGGGTGAGTTGTTGTAGGGGAAGGACCACTTGAGATAGTAGGTGAATGAACCTGCTTAAATATCTTACCTTCTGAAGGAAAGAAACCAACTGCTTGGCGGTGGTGGGAGATGTTAAAGATACCAGAGCCTGAATTTTTCTAGGGTCAGCCTCGATTCTTTTTGCTAAAATTACATGACCAAGGAGAGTGACCTTGCTTTCACCAATGTGACACTTGTCCACGTTGAGTTGGCCACCTAGGGTTTGTAGCCTGGTTAAGCCGTCATAGACTTTGCTTAGATGAAGGGCTCGTGAGCTATAGATGCAAAAATCATCTATGAAAACCCGTATTGATGTTCCAAAGTAGGGTTGGAAAACAAAGGTCACATAGCGTTGAAATGTGGCTGGGGTGTTGGTGAGGCCAAATGGAATCACTCTGTAGGCAAAACATCCCCAAGGTGTGATGAAGGTTGTCTTCTTCTGATCCTGCTCCGCAATGCTAATCTGGAAGTATCTTGAGTAGCCATCGCATACTGTGTAGCGCTCTTGACCTGCCACTTCATTGAGTATTTCATCCTGGAATGGGAGGGGAAAATGGTCCCTCTTCGTGGCTGCATTGAGAGGTTTATAATCCACACAGACTCTCCATTTACCATTTTTTTTTGGTGTGACTACTACTGGGGAGACCCATTCTGAGTCTTCGACAGGGTAGATGAAACCTGCTTGTAGAAAACTCCTTACTTCTTTAAGCAATGCCTCTTGTTGAATTACTCCAAGTCTTCTGAGCTTCTGTACTACGGGTTTATTGCCTTCCTTGAGCTTTATGTGGTGTTGCACTACTGTAATTCCTATGATCTTATCATAGCCATCAATGAACAAAGTAGTGAAGTTGCCTAACATGGAGACATACTCTTTCCTTTTTTCATTGGTTAACTCATTTGAGAGCATTTTTTGTAGCTTACCTACATCCTCCAATGACTGCTTACCTGATGGTCCCTCTTGGTTTGTGAGGTTGCTTCAGATTGTGTCAATCTGTTTGGGTCTTTAAGAATGACTCCCATTACTTCGATGCTACTGTCACTCCCATCGGTGGTGGTTGTTTCTTCTCCTGAGGTAGACGAGGAGTCGCTGGTTGACTTGTGTTCTGAAGCTTCCAAGATCATATTGCGCTGCTTTCCAGTACTCATGTCGTAGAATATGGACTTCCCTTTAGCATCCTTCATCTGGATCATCCCGATGCTCCAGTCTTGTTTGGCTTCCATGGCCATAAGCCAAGGCCTTACAAGAATGATGGGGTAGCCCTGCCCTTTGTGTGGCATGACGAAGATGTCTACTTCCACTTCCGTATTGAATGCTTTCACTTTGACCTCATTTACAATGCCTACGCATTTTACTCTTACATTGTTTGCCATCTTGGCTCGGCAGGGTGCCGGCCTACTTACCTCTAGACCTAGATGGTGCATCATCTTTTCACTCATGACGCATATTTGCGCGCCACCATCTATGTAGACGTTTGAAATCCACCGCCCTTTGATGTGAGCGTCCATGATTGGCAAGATGTCATCGAGATCCCTCCCAGAGATAGCCCCAGCTATCGGTGGTTTTGATTTCCTGGTACTTACCATTTTCGTCCATTGCCTCCTCATTCTGGGTGCAAGGTGGAGTAATTGGGGCCAAGTTATCTTCGGGCCCTGCATTAACACATCCTGAACTAAGTCATAGGGTTGTGCTTCCTCACCTAGTGAGAAGTCCACGATGTCTATCTTCCGCCGCGGTTTAGCTGCTTGATTGCTAGACTCGGCTTTCCTTTTCATCTTCTCCTCTTTTTGGGATGCCTCCTCGTGCCTCCCACGTTTCACTCCCATAGCATCCACTTCTTCTACCTTCGCTTTTCCTTTGTGCTTCTCTCGAGCTGACTCTTCTACCTTCGCCTTCCCTTTAGCCTCTAAGCTAATGACACTCACCGCTCGGTTCACCGCAAGTGGTGGGGGTAGTGGCGGAATGAGAGGTTGGGGTGGTGGTTGCTGTTATATATGTGTTCGCAAAATTTGGATTGCTGGGATTGGTCCTGGCTGCCTTGGTGGTGGTCTTTCTCTTGGCGGAGAGATCTGACTCTGTCTCCCCCCTCTATTGAAATTCTGCCTTCTTGGGTGTGGGCAGTAGTACATTCCATGGCCGTCTTCCCCACAGTTGTAACAGTGGTATTCTAGGTTCTGCCTTCGTTGTCCTCTTCCTTGTTCTGGATTCCTGCCAGATGCATGCCCTTGCTGCACCAGATGCACAGATAAACTCTCTAGTTGGGTGGTGATGCGACTCAGTAGGTCTTGCTGTTCCTCTGCTGTCTCCTGTGGTTGGACTCTATGATTGGTTGTTGCAGCCACTGGGGTTGGTCGGGCCGAGCTTGTTTCCTCTGACTCGTTTAATCTTGCTTGCATGCGCAGCTTCTTGTCTTTAAGGCGGGCTACTTTGACTACCAACTCATATGTTGCAGGAAACCTTCCCTTCACCTTCTCTCTAAGCGGCGACCATAAACCAGCAACGAAACGGTCCTTCTTCAGGAAATTAGGCGCTCCTTCGCCTTCCTCTAGTGTGGCAAGCCACCTCTCCCATAAGTCCACAAACTTTGACTCATAGGTGGCGTACTCCAGAAGGCCTGCCTGCTTTAATTCTGTCAATAGCTTCCATAGCTTCTCCGAGGTTGTGCCTCCACCAAACCTCTTCACAAAAGCATCCCTTAACACATCCCATGCATTCTTGGTAGCCTCGGGCAATGCATTGTACCAGGACTTGGCCTCTACTTTCATCAGTAGAGGAAAAATTCTGAGTCGTGAAGCGTCGTCATCTTTGTTGGAGACGACACAAGCAATGTCAAAATCGTCCAAAAAATCAGTGGTGAGATCCTCACCCTTCTTTCCATTGAACGTGGGGAAAGAAACACTTGCCATGGTGGTGACTCAGGAAATTACAAACCTTTTTTTTTTTAATAATATCAACAGCAACTGCTCATAGCGGTTTTTACAAGGGCGAACGGATAGGCTAAAACAGGATAAAAATAGAGACATTAAAGGAATGATGGTAATCTAGTATGGGGAGAATGATAGGGTTCGGGGAACTGAGGATTTCTCCTAGTACTGCCGCACTGAATAGGTAAACGATCTTGTGTTGGTAGAAGACTTTCCTATCTACATAGATATTCACATGCATATGCTGCAGGAATATGAACGGGAATGCCGTCGGCCCGTTTTCCATCATGCACAGAGGGTTAAATACTTACTTATACTCTTACCGTACCACTGTTGATGAGTCGGCACATCCACAGGAGGTCGTCACCTTTCATGGGCTCTACCCTTCCTTCATTGCTTAGCACGTATGGGGTGATGGCGACGCGTCTGACCACTCCCAGTCTCTTGGCTAACAGCAATTGTAGGTAATTTTCGTAATCGGCGTGTTGCATGAATACTACTCCATTCAGCTGCAGCTCATCTCCAGCCCACTGGGTCTCTCCCGTGGTAGAGAGCTTCTTCAGGATAAGTTGCACAGGGAGGGGAGGAATGTCCTCCACTTGTTTCCCAAAACAGCGAGAGCAGTAGCCGAACCACTCTTCTCTAGGACATGGGAATCTTCTCACCACTTCTTCTTCTGGATTGTCGAAGTGGATTGGTAGCACTCGCATGCGTCGTGCAAATAGGTAGGCGACCTTCCGCCGCTTAGCTTCGGATGACCTCTTCTTTGACAAAGTGGGTACAACTCGGCTCTTTGATCTTGAAGCACTTGCTTGGCTAGATGCTTCTCCCTTTGGGGTCATGTGTTTCCAGGCGAGCCTATCTTCTCCTTGCCCTTGGCTCGAGCAGCCCCTTTAGGCCACTTTGGGGTTTTATCTTTGACTGCAGTTTCTTTAGGGAAAAGAGGCCTCACCGTCTGCTTTCCTTCCTTGACGTGAATGAACTCCTTGCGATGAATGTCAATGTAGAAGACTTCAGCCCTTCCGCTGCCTCCGTTGCTGGCACTCATCGACTGTGTGCCTTGGTTGACAACAGTGATGGCACCTCACCAATCTCCCACCTGATGCTTTCGATTTATAGTTAGAACGAGCGACACGAGATGGAGAATTTACCTCTTGAATGTTGATGACACTGCAGCCTGGCAGTAGCACCTCAATGAAGGCGGCTAGGGCCTCCTTCCTCTCTTCTTCTTCCGTCCTCCAGTTAGAAAATTCCCTTAGCCACTCGTCCATGATTGATAGTGGGTGTCACTTTCAACATTGTAAACTGAAGGGCTCTTAGAAAATCCCTCCTTAGTGGGGGCACCAAATGACGGACGCAAAGCGGACCCCGAACCCCGACGGCCTCTAAAATGCCGGGGGCCGAATGGCTTGCCTCGAGCCTGCCACGGTAAAGCGAACAAGGGGCAACACCTAGCTTTGAGCGGCTAGGATGAAAAACCCACGATGATATGAACACCGCAAGCCTACACACAGAGAGAGAGAGAGAGAGAGAGAGAGAGAGAGAGAGAGAGAGAGAGAGAGAGAGAGAGAGAGAGAGAGAGAGAGAGAGAGAGAGAGAGCACTCGCAATTGATGAAAACAACCTCGGGGGTGTGAGGGTGAGTTATTTCTGCAATATTTACAAGGTGGCATGCTGTGGTGGTAGAGAGAATAGTGACATCTCAATGCCAATTTATAGGTGTTGGCTGCTTGGATTATGGTAATCCCAGTGTGGTTAGGGTAATCTTAATCGGGGAGACAAAGCAAGTGGTGGGCCTGATGTGGTTGACCCTTGCTTTGTTTTGGGGAAGGTTATTAAAAGATGGGAATCTCTAGGTGGGCCTTTGTGACCATCACCTAGAGAGAGGATATTTACAAAAATGGAAATTTACAATGGCTCGGGTGAAAAACTGAAGATAATGGTAAAATAACCTAAAAATTACTGGGATGGCATCGTGGTTGCGTGTTGCCAGCGAATGGCGTGTTGCCGGTGCATCGGTGTCGAGCGTACTTCTTTTCGGAGTCGGCCAGGGCATGCCTTCGACGCATTTTCTGTTTTTGTCGTTGGCGGCGCGTGCTTTGGATCCTTCTTCTTTTTGTTTGTTGACGTCGTAGCCCTTTTCCTTCGTATTGTGGTGCGGTGTGTATATGCGTGTGTGTATGTAGTTGTGCATGAGACGGGTGCATATATGTGTATTTGCAGGTGAGTGCGTATATGTATATGTGTGTGCGCATGCGTGCATGGGAACAAGGGAAGAGGGGGTACTATATAAATATAATGTATATATACATATATTTTTTCTTCTTTGATGTCGGCGGCTTGTTCTACTGCGCAAGGCGGAAGGAGAGGGGGGGGGGGGGGGGGGGGGGTAGGATAGGGTGTGTGTGTGTGTGTGTGTGTGTATGTGTTGGCGTATTTCGCTGCTGCCCGCATGGGCGTGTGTGTGTGTGTGTATGGTGAGCTGCGGACTGCGCGCATGGGAGAGAGAGGAGGGGGGGGGGGGGGGGGGGGGGTTTGGTTTGTGTGGGGAGTGGTGAGTGTGTGTGTGAGTGTGGGATTGCAACGCAGGTTGCGCGCGCGCGCGAGAGAGAGAGAGAGAGAGAGAGAGAGAGAGAGAGAGAGAGAGAGAGAGAGAGAGAGAGAGAGAGAGGAGAGAGAGAGAGAGAGAGAGAGAGAGAGAGAGAGAGAGAGAGGAGAGGAGAGAGAGAGAGAGAGAGACTTGGCGTGGGCCTGCGGCATCCGGATGAGAGGGAGAGTGAGGGAGAGGGGATAAGAGATAGAGAGAGTGTGTGAGGGAGAGTGAGGGGAGAGGGGGTATGGGGGATGTGTGGGTGAGAGGGAGAGGGGGGGGGGGGGGGGGGGGGGGGGTGTGAATGAGCCGAAGGACGGTGAGGCGAGCGGGTGGGGAAGAGGGAAGAGGGGTCGGGGGAGTGTGTCTATTGGCGGGCCAAAGAGGGGGGGGGGGGGGGGGGGTAGGATAGGGTAGAGGGTAATGGGAGAGGGGTGATTAGGGTGAGTGTAAGAGTGAGGGGGGGGGGGGGGGGGGGGGGGGGGGGGGGGGGGGGGAGGGGGGGGTTCTCATGCGGCTCACACCGAGGGAGCACGAGAGAGGGGTTGGGGGGTTTTTACTGAAGTTTTGCCTGGTCGGGGAGGGTAAATCGGGGGGAGAGAGATATTAGGGAAGGGGGTATGTAAGGAAAATGGAGGGAGAGAGTGCGAGGGTTTTATCTGATGCCCGTAGGGCGGGAGGGGGGAAAAATAAGTTACGGTGGGGGAGTACTGGGGGGGGGGGGGGGGGGGGGGGGGGGGGGTGAAATGAGTTTTTTTTTCTTGATTTCCAAAAATCGGCTATTACCAGATTAGCTTGTTGCAATGTTTCAAGAACATAATACCCAGTTGCAAATTGTGTCTCACAAAAGACGTGCAAATACTTGCCAAGCGACTTAGTTCTAACAAGAGCATAAGTAAAAACATGCTCTCTAATGAAATTGACGACATGATTAACATCTATTAAAGTTTGTCTCAATGACAACACTTTTCCAAAGTCTTTGAGAAGAAAATTCAAAGTGTGGGCAACACATGGAACCCTGCTAAGCTCATGATACTTGAGTTCAATTGCACGCCATGTACCTTTGTAGTTAGATGCATTGTCTGTGATGATGATAGTACTTTTTTTGGGTCCACTAGCTTTATCGATCAAATATATACATCATGAAGAACAAATGGATGACCAGGCCCTAGTGCTGGTTGCACTATATAATGAAGTTGGTTCGCCTACCATGGTCGCTGAGGAAGATTGGTATAGTCACCCACCACCTCCCATGGCTGAACCAACTTATTATGCACCTCAAGAGGTAGCACCTATGTATTTGATTTCAAATCAAGGGGCCAAACCACCCATGATGATGTTGAGATGCCAAGATCAACATGTACTACTCCTGGATGACTATCACTAATAGTCATCATCGTTGGTGTGCCTTGATGGATACACATATCTTTGCTAGTGATACTACAACAGGACTATAAAAACTTGATCTACCTACTAGAGTGATGAAAAACTTATCCATCCAGCTCACATGCTAGCGGTTCACATTAAACCTTCTACTAGTTTCCCCTTGTGTTGTATTTTCTCTTTTATGCATCATAGACTTCTTAACCTGAGTTAGTGAAGAAGAAGAAGAAGAAGAAGAAGAAGAAGAAGAAGAAGAAGAAGAAGAAGAAGAAGAAGAATGGATTTGCCTCCATCTGTGTGTGTGTTTGTGTGTGTGTGAATGCGCTTGCAAGAGCTCAAGATCTCACCTTCTCCATCTCTTAACACGGTATCAGAGCCTGGTTGTGAGGAGCTTGGAGCAGTAAGCAAAAATAGCAGAAGAAGCAATCCGAGGACTCGTAAGAGTCATTGTCAAATGATCTGCAATCAAGGTGCTTCTTTTTGGAGATTGTGAATCTTTAGTTTGTGTGTAGTTTTTTGGATTGCAATGGGATAGTCGAATATTGTTATTTTAGAGTGTGTTCACATGTAGAAATGCAAAGGTTCAAGATTCTCTAGATCTATATTTTGGTGGGGCAAAAAGTTCTATTTTGGCTAGAGTGTTCACAGATATTGTTTAGTGTTGTGAAAAAAGTGTATGTATGCATATTATGGTTATAGGTGGTAACTAACTATTTTTAGTAAGAAATTAAGAGACACGATGAAGTGTTGAAAATATGTGTTCAACAATTGTGGACTTAACCAAATTGTCAACAAAACGAAGCTAGACAAGAACCACTTCCATGCTTGGAAGTTTAAAATGATCAATTTTCTTGTCGGTAAAGGCTATTGGGAGTACATAGATGGAGAACATGAGATAGCACCAATGCTACCAAAGGAAGGTGAAACAAGGGAGCTTGAAAGGTCATGTACCAGCTTTTTGTGCGTGCAAGACACTATGATTTGGCACATACAATATTTCCACATCTCTAACGAGGCTTGCTTACTGTCATTGGTTGTGACCAACACAAAAACAAGGAAGCTACAATTGAAGACTAAATAGAATATAGTGAAAAAAAAAACCTATCTATGAATGACTGTTTGCTGATGATAAAGAACAATAGTGAGTTCCTTGCATCAATTGGTGTTACAATTGATGACGATGATGATGATGATAAAAAGGTGGAAGTATGTCTATGTGGTGTTGCTGGTGGAACCAAATTGGCGCCCTCCTAGTTGAACCCTTCTCCATGAGCCCTAAAATTTGAAGTCCACCATTATTTTTACAAAAAGCTTTGTAATTATAAGAAAGCTTTTGATTATAACGGGATAATTTCTAAGCCATTTTGTGCCCAATTTGAGTTATAAGAGTCTATAAATGAGTATGAGCCTTGTAAAGCCGGCCTTTGGCCAAAAAGTTTTAGGTAAAAAGCTTATTTTTGTAAATGGGAAAAGGACATTTATCATTATCACAAGGTTTTGAGTTTTGAGCGTAGGACTAAGAGCAACTACTCTCACACGCTTTGTGATCATCATATCTTGAGCTCTAGTAATCACATTTTGATTCCAAAATATGCATTGTGTTCCTTGTCTACTGTCTTTCATTGAAGTGTAATCATTGTCAATTCTATTGTGTTTTGTGACTATGTGTTAATGAGCTAAATTGGTTGTTTTTTGACGTTTCAACCATAGGAGAGTGTTCGTAGACCATAGGAAGACCTTTTTGGTATGTTCTCTTGCAGTTTTCTAGACCTTGATCATGATGGATCATGATTTCGGTACCTCATTGGATTGCAACCAAACTTGGTAGGATTTTTCCTTAGGTGTCTTAGACCTCCTCCTAAAGTTTCTTAACATTTGAACTTCACTTGAGTGCTCAAATGGAGTAATGACCAAATGCAGTGACATAGGACATATGCATTTTACCAGGTTTGAGAGTGATAGATTTGCTAGTGCATTAGATGGATTCATCCCGTAGGTTCACTTCTTGAGGTTGGCATCCTCAAAGAGTTTTTGTGCCCTATCCAAGTCGCTTCTCTGAATATTGACAATATGTTAGTGTTAGAAAGCTATGCTACAGACGCCCATCGCAATGACCCGTTAACATTGGCACCATTGTTAGGGATAGTGATCCTTAGGTGGTAAGTGACCTAGTAGTAGGTTTTAACTTAGAGACCTTTGAATTTGATGTTAATTCCATTTACACTTTGACAGTCAAACATCTTTACACGGGGTTTAGTGCTTGATAGAGACTAGAAGTCGGGGACTTGTTAGGTCTATTTTTGAGAGATATTGGGATACGAAAGAATTTCATTCTGCATAATTTTTGATGCTTTGAAAGTACTATTCCATTATTTGTTTTTCTTCCAACTTTAGATCATTTGTTGGTTCTAAGTCATAGGATTCAATTCAATACTTAGGAGTAGATTGAGTAGCATCTACAACCATCAAATTGGGCAAAAGAAATCAGGGGAAAAACTTTCAAAACCATAATTTGGTAGCCGAGACCATAAACTTTAAAATTTAGAGAATTTGATGGCCAAAGCTCAAAAGTTGATTCAAACCCAAAAACAAGTGCAAAAAGGGGTAAACCAAACCAGAAAGGGTTGATCTGGAAAGTTTCAAGCCAAAATGTACAGGAACATGGATCGCGATTCATGACCTCCTGAGGCATTTGGGGTAGAAATTGATACCAAAGGGTCCTATGAGGTTCCATGCCACCATATACACACTTTTGGTGGAAAATTGACACATAAAACCCATCCAAATCAAGAAATTGAGAAAAAAGCACAAAAACCTTAGAAATAGACAAAAAATAGGCGTTTTTGACTTTCTGGAATCCAAATTCAAAAATAAGTGGAAATCTAACTTTTACACAGTGCAGGCATATAGCTGACCAAATTTCATGTTCAGATGTGATGGAACATGGATCACAATCTATGACCCCTCTGGCATCTGAAGCTGACATTTGAGTAGTGAGACAACATTTGGGGCTACTTTTGTAAAGGGGACCATAGCAAAAAACAACCAAAAGTTGACCAAATCACAAGAATACCAATTGCAAGTCAAAAACCGCAAGGCAAACACAAGAATTGGCTTTTGATAAAGAAAAGTTTTTCCAAATCCAAAAATAAGTGGTTGGATATACTCCATAGACTATAGGTAATCATCAGGCCAAGTTTGGGATTTAGATCTAATGAAACATGGATTACGATCCACGTCCCCTTGCTAAATTTTTGAATAGAGCCTACACAGCCTTGTAACAGAGACCAATACAAACAACTTACCCAAAAGCAAGGGTACCAGAAAACTTTAAGACGTGGGTCAAAATAGGGCAAGAGTCATTCAAGGCCAAAAACTGCCAAACAAACCTAGAAAGTGACTTTTGGATGATCTAAAGGGATTCAAACCACATAAAAATCACATAACAGGGATCTTGAGACTGTGAGAGACCTATGCGCCAATTTTTAGTAGATTTTGATACTGGGATACATAGATTGCGATCCATGACCCCCTATCACAGAGTGAAATTAGATTGGTACTAGAGCTAGCACTAGTCCCTAGAAGCATAGTAGTCTTTTCAAAATTCAATTTGGATTTGATTTGTGCATATTGCAAGCAAAATACGATTTTGTGTCAAAAATGCAATAAAATTCTAATCCAAATAGATTTTGACTAACAAGGTGGTTGTAAAGTTATAGCCACCCAGTGTTTTTATACAGGTAGCTCAATTTTCTATTGATTGGAAAGGTAGCAAGTCAGGGTTTTGCAAGTGTAATTTTCTTGACGTGTTTGCAATCAGGGAAGTTTTATCCAAACAAAAATCCTACTACTAGAGACCAATCAAGCCATATTTCTACAGAGGGAAGCCTAAATCATGGGACCTTATCAAACTTAGAGCCTATTTTGAAGGAAAGTCTTTTTGATACTTCTTTAGAGAGACCTTATATCTATATGGCCGAGTGATTAAAAAGTGCGAGTTTCAAGGAGAAAATCAAAATGGGAGCTAGACAATCATATTCAGCACCAACCATAAAACTTTTGCACCTACAATACGAGTTTGAAAACGAACAGGGTACCAAAATATACAAAGACAGTATGGATTGTTATTGTGTTAAAATAGAAGGAAGACCTAGTGAGCTTAAGCTCATAGTTCCCGTAGGTTACAATGGAGATCAATACCTTGAAGAAGGAAACATGTATTTAGTTGTGCATAATCCCTTTATTGTGGACAAGTGGGGATTAACATGCACGAAGGAAAAGGTTGATGACGAGCCTAAAGAGAAGCCGTCAAAGTTGGACATTCATAATGCCAAATTTAGGCGAGTGAATGTGGCTACTTGCGTCAACACATACAATATACATGTGGGTTTGTATAAGTATGATAACAAAGAGCAAATACTCTATTATAGGTGTGAGGAACCCAATGTGAGGGAGTTGACGGAGCAAAAGTGCTTGTATGTATTCACATATGAAGTGGAGAGAGATACATAGATAATCATGATAGAAAAGTATGGTCAGAGATACTCAACTATGAGCCACAACGAGCTTGAGGGATATACGTACTTGGGGGGCCATGCCATCAGTACTATGTCACCCTTAGCATACTCAGACCTTCTATCTCTAAAATGAAAATCCAAAAAACATGAGATTGAGTCCAATGAGAACACATGTATAAGATTCTTTCAATTGAACATATCTCTCTGAGCTGAGATCGATGAGATCTTGAACTTTAGGGTTCTTATGTCCACACATCAAGGTAGTGATATTCTAGACATGATTTTCAACACACGGGTGCTTGATACTAGAGTTGAGGATAGAGACGCAAGACCAGAGGATAGGATAACTAACAAAATCCCTCAAGACCACCTATCAGTGGATATGAGACGAGAGATGTAGTGGTAGGAGAGCCTAGGATGATGAGAATGGTAGCAAAAACTCAAAAAATGTGACCTTCTAAGAAGAAGGAGAATGAAAAGGTGAAAGAAGATTTGCTTCGCTTCAAGAAATATATTGATAGATGTCCATTGCAAGAGTTACCTCAAGATGATCACTTATTAGTTCTCTTTATAGAGGGCTTGAGAAACAAGACTCTCAAAAAGGACTTACACCTGAACACATGCACAACATTTGAAAAAGTCATTAAAGAAGCCATGTATCTAGTTGATAGTTGTAAGACAAACGGAGAGGTAACGAAGGACATAGATACAAACACAAATAGTGCCTTTTCTATAGACAATGAGTCAACTACAAAACATAATGACCAAGTCATTGAAGAAGTGATCCGCAAAATGAATCAAACATACCAATAAAATCCCAATCTAAGACCGCATCAACCACCAACACTTAATCCTCCAAGAGTGTTGAACTAGTGTGCCGTTGAATAGAAATACACCAATCATGATAGTAATAATTGTTTTTACAATCGGAATTATATGAGGGAAAGGCCATATGTACCTCCAACAGTGCAATAATTGCCACCACATTTGAGGTACCAGATTGGACCCAAAAATGGAGTACAAGGAGGGGACAAACCGCAACTTGTGTTGGGACAGTAGCCACCCTTGACTCATGAAAATAGGATCATTGTGCACAACGAGCCAAGTCACTCATAAGTCAGCCAATGATGCCACCAACTGTCTACCATGAGGAACCTACAGAAACCCATGTGGGAGAAACCAAGGGTGTAGCTTATGCTACTGAAATTAGTTCATTTTAGACTTGCACCACCGAAGATACTAAACCTTCATATGTGGCTCAAATTACTAAAAATCAATTCACAATGGATGAAAATACACTTATGTTCATAGAAAACCAGAAATATAATCCTAGAGGATATCCATCTAAGACAGGCCAGCCAATGGCGGCACCACCAGCTGCCTAGCCAAAAGGCCCATGCTTTGAATGTGGAGGTGACCATTGGGCATGAGGTTTTCCACTCAAGGTCAATGAAAGAAAATCTTTGGATTCTGTGAGGGGTGTGGGAAGAATCACTTACTTCAACATTGTGTTAAGAATCCTAAAAATTTGGGAAAAGCAATCATCAATGCCATTGGAATTTTACCATGCTCAAGTGGATCCAAGTCAGAGTTGACAGTTCCAATCAAAGTGGTGACTAGAGCTCAAGCTTAGGAAGCAACCAAAAATCAGCCACTTACAAACGAGTTGAAACTTCCAAAACAAACCAAATTTGAAAATGAGTCAGTTAGGACTCAACAAAAATCTTGGAAAGCCAAACAAGACAGAATGAAAGCATAGAGGCTAAGAACAAATACAGGCTTGAAAATAGAATCAATCCAAACAAAGGAACGACTCAGACGTGAACAAGAGAGCAAAGAAATTGCAAGGGGGTTAGAAGAGTTGAAAATTGTATCAGGTGGATTAGTCTTAGTGGAAAAGGTAAATGAGCATTTAGATGCTATGCCGCATGTGTTAGCAGCAAGTGTTAACCCTCACGCACATTCCTATCACCTACGATGGACGCTGTATTATTTATTTGGTAGAGTCAGGTATCGGGCTTGTTGGTCCAATAGGAAAAGGGTAAGAGTGATCACCGATGAGAGGCGCACTCTAACTGGAACATTCAAGGGATTAGTTGGCTAAGCATGGGCGCCCAAGTGTGAATGGGGCGAGCTCATATAAAAGTCAACTAAACCTAAAATTCACTCATTCTCTCATTTGTGCAATTGAAGAGTGCTCTTACTCCATCTCCATCTTCTTCTTCTTCATCTCCTTGTGTGTGTGTGTATGCGTGTGTGTGTGTGTGTGTGTGTGTGTGTGTGTGTGTGTGTGTGAGAGAGAGAGAGAGAGAGAGAGAGAGAGAGAGAGAGAGAGAGAGAGAGAGAGAGAGAGAGAGAGAGAGAGCGCTCGAGCATTGTGGTGGATGACGGCGGCGAGGCGGTTGAGCGCGGCGTAGTGGCATCTCCCTCTTCTTCGCGGCAAGGAATCCTTCATGACAACAAGTGTAGAGCGGTGAGTGACACACCATCACCATCTTTGGGCTTACTAGTTTAAGCTTGTTGTGTGCTTGGAGCCATTTGTGGCACGCACACAGTGTATCGGCAAGTTCCTTGCATTGACACGTGCGACATACGCGCACCGTTGCCAGGGAATGCCATACACTAAACTTGAATGGCACTTTGTGCTTCTTTTGTGGTGCAATTTCAATTGTTGGAAAGGTAAGGAAGGAGGGTGTGTGTGTTGAGTAGAAGGATTTTGTGTTGCTACTGTGTATTTCTTTGTTAATGGAGTTTTCAAAGGTACTGTGTTTTTTCTCTGTCATAAGGAATTAGTATTAAGGTTGTTAGTTCTGTGTAATGCAAAGTACAATAAGTAGGAATTAGATTTGTGAGAGCTAATGAAGTGTGTTAGTGTGTAACAATAGGTATATTAGTTGTAAGTAGGTAGGTAGAGTGTGTGTGTGCTCTCGCGCAGGCCGCGGCGACCTTATCCTTTAAAAAAAAAATAAAAAAAATTTAAAGGTAGGACCGGAATCGGGAATATCTCCTAGACCCAAGCCCAAGCTCGCGCTCAGGCTCAGGCCTTAGTCACCCTTTAAAATTACATATTTAAGCTTCACACGTAGCTAAAAATCGACTTTTTTGAGGACCAATAGAGCTTCAGGTGATCAAACGTTGTGCTGTAAAGCACATCGCGACCCTCTGAGTGATACACTCGTTTTGAGCTATCACACACTTTAATAAAAAAAATCAATCATTAAAAAACATTAAAAATATTTATTAAAAAAACGAGTGAAAACAGACGCCTAAAAAAGTAAGTGGTTAACCTTCGAGGTTATTCGAGGCCGATGCTTGTAGGTTGTCAAAGGCACATGCATCTGTGCTCTAGTCGTATGCTAGAGACGGAGCAACTAGAGAGAATTTCAACTTATGCGAGTTAGGTTCCGGGCCCTCGGCGGGGACCCAAGGTAGTACAAACCAAGACCCGAACATAGCGGGGCTAGTGAATCTTCCTCTGACTACGACGCCATGGAGGGTTTCCCAATGCCTAATCCTGATAGCTCAAGCCAAGACATGCATACCATGGGCCCACGGTCCGGGCCGAGCGCGCTTAGCCGCTTGAAGGAAACCTTTAGTAGAGCCGCTCGCTGCGAACATGGAGCTAATGATGTAAATGAGGGGGGTGGGGAAGTAAATTCTCCATTCATGACCAACGTAGACCCTATGCCCTTAGAGAATGTGCACGTGAATATTTCATTCACCGCACCTCTTGACTCTTCAGAGCTATTCCCGTCCAAGGGCATATTACCCGATGGTAGAAGCCTTGCCGAAGTGCAAGAGGTTGAGCGATATATCCTTGCAGCATGGGAAAAGGAAAGCGAGAGCTTACGCAAGGCGGAGCAACGAAGAGAGTTAAAATCAAAAGCTCCTATGTCAATATCTTTGCTAGGAGAGCAATAGAGTGCTAAGGGCCAACCCCTAGAAAGAAACATTGCATCTACTTCAAAGGACACCCCTAGCACCTCAATCCTAGATGGAGCCTTCTTAAATGAGAACTAGGAGTACAAACTACAAACGGAAACTCTGACCAACCTATACACAGGCCACACCTGTCACCTGGGCTGGTTAGATGTCCTACAATCCACAATGGGTGCTACTAGTGTGGAGGATCAACAACAAAGAGTTTGTGAGGTCATCCATAGGGTCATTGAGTTAGAGAGATAGAACAAGGGGATCAACATGCCTTCAATGGGTCTCATTAGATTCTTGGATACAAGAAAGGCTAAACAACCGACCTTATCGCAAATGGAGACTCCCTCGATAAGTCCGATGCATCCCCCATATGTTGTTTCGCCAGGGGTCTCGGTGCAATCTGATCCCACAAGTGATAGCTTTACCTTTCCAAGTCTAGCTCATCTTTCCTTTGATGACACCACGGCTACCATGCCTACCCCAATGATGGGCATGCCAAGAAACATGCCATGGACCTCATTTGTTAGTAAAGCACCACTACATGGTAGCTCAATGCCTGCAATAGTACCTACAAGTGTGTACCAATCATATACACCCATGGGTCATCGCACTCATGTAGTCCCTACCCCTCCCATTGTTATAACAACCTATGCTCCACAACCACAACACCCAAGTTCTTATTTCCATGGGACTATACCAGCTAGCATTAGCATGTCACATACGACGTCTGCTATGCCTAGGGCCACACATATGAACTTTGGACTGCCACATGGCACAACACCGTACCCAACGTGGAACCCAAGGGCTTCCTATGCACCAAGCCCAATGCCAATACCTACTCCACATGTAGTCTCTGGAGCACCTCCATCCATGGTTCCTGCTCACTTAGGTGACTTGGCAATATTTGCTCAAGCTATTAGTCGATGTATTGCTGAGAATATGCATAACATGCTTGATAGAGAGCCTAGAAGTAAGGCAGTACGAATAGCCAAGCTCACACAAAAATTTAATGGAGACGGGGATGTTAGAAAGCATATCAAAGTGTTTGAACAAATATGCGATTCTCTAGGAGAACACAATGACCTGCATAAAAGTAACGCTTTAAGCCTAACCTTAAGTGGAAAGGCTAGGGATTGGTATAGAACCCTAAGGGTGGAAGAAAAAACGATTTACCCTACTCTTAGGAGACTGTTCTTGAAAGAATACATACGAGAGGGAGTGCTTTGGGGTGTAGCCTCTCAGCTCCAGAAAGCCCAACGAGAGGAAGCAGAGTCGGTGAGAGACTTTATTAGTCGCTTGAAGCATTTGAATTCTCGTTGTAATCCAAATGAGCGCTTCAACAATAACCATTTTCTTGATAGATTCATTAGGGGGTTACGACATGATGATATCTACAATGGCCTAGTCATTAGAGGTATCACCACTTGGGAAGCAGTCACCACCAATGTGATCCAATTGGAGGATAATTTAATGATTCAAGGAGAAAGAGTGTTTGTTGAGCCTAAATCTATTAGCTCGCAAGCATCAGGGCATCGGACAATGACCCTAAAGCCTATTGCTAAGGAGCCAAAGATATATGATATGACTTTAGAAGATCTCACCAAGGCTATTCAAGAGAGTCTTAGAGACAATCGTGCTCCGCAAAACAATCATATGTATCCAAGAAGGGAGCAACAATGGTGCTCAGTATGCTATGGACCGCATAGTACCAGTGAATGCCCTACTTTTAGAGTAAAATTCAATGGGAACTGCAATGCCTGTGGGAGGTATGGTCATCAAGCTAAGGATTGCATAGTATTTAAGCGCGCGATGGCCAATAGACCAACCTTAGCATGGACAGACACACCTCGAGTGCCTGCATTGATGCCGGCCCCACCTCTTGAACAAAAATCACAACACATGGTCCCTAGGGCCCAAAATGTTGTTCAAACAACACCCTTACCACCTCCAATGCTAGGACCGCAACCACCACATCCGAGAATCACTTCTGTGAATCAAGTGGATTGTGAGTCATCTATTGCTTGTTTGGAAGGCTGTGAGGAAGATATAGATCCTAATATTGCCTATGGGATGGATGTGCTTGAATAAAGTCCACAATACTACATGGAGGACTATTGGGGACAAGTCAAACCTATCTATCAAGTAGCTGCTCTTGCGGCAAGAGGTCAAAATATCAATTACACTGCGAAGGGAATCCTTGATGGTGGCGCTGGGGTTAGCATTGTGACTAAAAATCGATGGGAAAGTATGGGAAGACCTCACCTTGCGACCCCAACCATAGTAGTGAAGATGGCCAATGGGTCTATTGTTAAACATATTGGGATGCTAGAAGATCTCAAGATCAAGGTCTTTGGACATAAAATAAGAGTTACGTTCATTGTTATGGATTTCTCCAAGCACACTATGGCATCTGAGATGATCTTAGGACATCCTTTCATGAGGGAAGCAAAAATGGTGCATGACTGGTCTAAAAACCATGTCTACTTGCAGTTCCAAGATTCTGTCATTCGAGTGGATCTTGTGACTGGTCGAGCACATCCTCTAGGAAACATGTTTATAATTGATCATAGATCTGACACCACAGTTCACTTAGCCCCATTGCAGTATTGTTACACGTGTAAAGCAGACACTGATGTAGGGGAAGATTCTCCTTATATGGATGTACTACCTGGCATGACTGAGTCACACAATGTGGATTGGGTCCACCTAGCAGCAACCATAGACACTTGGGGAAACAGGGGGACGACCTGTGTAACACGTGAGGGGGATGAAATGCCAGCACTTGTACCCTTAAATATGCTAGAAGCAATGCATATAGCTTCTTATAACCTACAAGATGAAGGTTTGATTGGCATTGGAACTAGTAGCCCCTCACAAGACTATAGCCCACACGATTTGGGGTCAGAATCATCAATTGAAATTGACTCTGAGGACGAAGAATCTGAGTTAAATCTCAGTGAAAATGTGGGGACAAACCATTCAGGGCCCAGTGGTACCCTAGATGACAATATATCCAAGGGAGCAGAAGACACAAGAAGCGATTCATCTAGTGAGTCTTCATTGGAGATCTGTTGTAATCGAAAATTAGACAAGAAGAGCAAGAACTATAAGAGGCGACGATATCAAGAAAATGTGTGTGCTAGAATAAATGAAAAGAAATTTACCGCAGAATGGCTTAATTATATAGGCACATGTGATCCTCATCGAAAGTTGGTAGATAACTGGGGTGAATACCTTCAAAGCGTTATGTGGTGTAGTCCACAACCCATTGACATCGCACAACTAGAGGCTACAGAGAAGCCAAAGTTGAGCCGTACCGTAAGGAGACGACAAAATCGAGAGTTAGCTCAACAACAAAAGGAATTGGAAGTGAAATCACAGTCCACAGAACAACAAGACCCCACAAACTTACACCCTACACCCTACACCTGAACATTTCAAATCCTGTACCACATAGGAACGTAAGGTTGTGTATACAAAGGCTCAAAGAAAACCTATCGATGGGAGCAATGGAGTCTATGATGGTCCAGTGATAGTTAAGGAAATAGAGTTAGCAGACCCAAGAGAAGAGTCTAAACCTGTTTTCATTGCCCAAGATCTGATAGAGACTGAGGAGTGTGTACTTAAAGAACTTCTCAAGGAATTCAGGGATATATTTGCCTGGACATATCATTATATGAAAGGTGTTCCACCTTCCGTGGTGCAACACACAATCCCCATGAATAGCATGGCTAAACCAGTTCAGCAACGACCCTACCCAATGAATCCTAAATATGCAAAAATAGTTCAAGAAGAGATTGAAAAGCTTGTGGAATGCAGATTGATATACCCTATTGAGCACTCAGAATGGGTGTCTCCAATAGTGATTGTGCCAAAGAAGAACGGGGAACTCAGAGTGTGCGTGGATCTCAAGAAGGTCAATGCCGCCACTAGGAGGGACCATTACCCCTTGCCATATTCAGATTTGCAGGGAAGGAAGCTTATAGCTTTTTGGATGGGTACTCTGGCTACAATCAAATCACAATTGCGCTAGAGGACCAAGCTAAAATAACCTTTATAACCGAATTTGGAGTGTTCGCATTTCGTGTTATGGCTTTTGGTTTAACCAATGCCCCCGCTACCTTTCAAAGATTAATAAACACTTCTTTTAGAGAATATTTGAGGGAGTTTTGTGAAGCTTTCTTAGATGACCTTTGTGTTTATTCCTCTTGGAAAGAACATCTATCATGCTTACGAAAAGTGTTTGTGTCATAATAATCAATATCTAATTCTCCTAAATGATTTTCTCATATTAAAATGATCATTTAATGTGGGGAAGTGCTAGGGGAGAAAAAGCTAGAAAATTGGTTAAGCTAGCAGACCGGCCACATTAGGGAACCAAAGGAGGGAAAATAGGGATCCAAAAGGGGGGCCATCTGCAAAAGAGCCATGTGCAACAATGGGCTAAAAAGACCCTAAGGTTCAGCCCATTAAGACTTCCAAAATGCTAAGGTTCCAAAATTCAAAGGCTATGTCCAAAGGTCAACCCTAGGGGAATTGGATGCTTTGTGTGTGTAAAAACAAGTCTTTGCATATCCCTACATGGGAGGGGGCGAGCCTTTCTTCTAGGGGATGAGAGAGAAAGACACACACACACACACACACACACACACACACACACACACACACACACACACACACACACACACACACACACACACACACACACACACACACACAAGCTCCCTTTACACAAAGGGAATGAGGGACACATGTCAGCTCCCTAGGCCAGATGCCCACAAGGTGTACCCAATTCCTATTGGATGGCCTTAGAGGTGGACCAATGAGAATTAGGCTAGAGTAAATATAATTTAATTAATTTAAAAACACTTAATAAAAAGAACCAATGAAAATTAAGTCTCCTGGATGATTATTGGACAGCCCGTGAAGGGGTCCAATAGGAATTGAGTAACCCAATGGGCTACTTAATTTCTATTGGTCAGAATGGGAAAAGGTCCAATGGGGATTTAATTCATTTAAATCAATTAATTTTAATTGATTAAGCTCTCACAAAAGGGGAAAGGGGGACACATGTCAGAAGGCTATCACTTATGCTGCTTAATAGCCATTGGCTTGACTTGGGGAGGTCCAATGGGGAGCCTGCAAGAGTAAATAGCAAGAGGGCTCGCCCAAGAGAGAGAGGGGGCTGATTTTTGCAAGGCATTATCACACACACACTCACACAATCTCATGTGTGAAGAAAGAGAAGACTATCTCTTCCCAAGCTTTAATGGAGAGCTCATCACCTACTCCAAGCTTGTGAGATAGAAGCCTACATCAACACACTCTTGGCATGTGGATGAAAATCCAACCAAGAGCCAAGCTTCAATGCATGCTCATCTCCTCTACCAAGATATGTACTAAGCTAAGCTATGCTAATATGAGTGATTATGTGAGGAGATGTACATCTTTCTCGTAAGATACTCCTTCTTCCTCTCAATCTACTCTCATACCCTGCTAGCTCTCACCATATTCGAAGGTGTGTGAGGTCTTGGGTCTGAGAACGGGGATAATTAAATTTGTGTTTGCTAAGTGTTTTGCCTAGTGCATGAAGCTTTCATCTTCATTGCACTAGCTAGTCTTGAAGGAACACAAAGAATTGTATTGTACAATGTCTCTCTTGATGGGAGAAACCATAATACAAAGCCTTTTGGAGGGGGGACTGGCTCCATGAAAATCCGGTCCTCAACTGTTGTCAATAGCTTAATTTCTCTCTCTTTTGAAAGTATTGTTGATGCTATCTAACTAGGTGTTATGCTTTTTGTTGCTCTCTCCACCCAAGCACTCTTGTAATTCTCATTAGGAATCTATTCTAATGAAATGCCCACTATGTTCATGCTAATTTCCGCTACACACAAGTTATTAGGCCATTGAATGTTACAGTTTGAGAAGTGTAGATTGTATTGCATCTCCTTAAACCCTTTCAAATGCCAATTTTGGGCTAAACATGGAGTCATTTTAGGGCATATAGTGTCCAAAAATGGGATTTCCACAGATGAGAACAAAATTAAAGCCATTGCTGAATTTCCGCCACCTACAAACTATAAAGGAGTTCAAAGGTTCATGGGCCATGTTGGTTATTATCGACGGTTTATTTTAAACTTTGCCGAGATAGCTCGTCCTTTGTACAAGCTTCTTATTGAGTTCCAATGGACCGGGGAGTGTGACTATGCTTATGAGTCATTGAAAAAGACCTTGACTAGCGCTCCTATTCTACGAGTGCCCGATTGGAATGTAATTTTCCATGTACATATTGATGCATCGAACTTTGCTATTGGGTGTGTTCTAGCTCAACCAGGAGAACATAAATTGGAGTACCCCATTAGCTTTGCAAGTCGTCAATTGAATGATGCCGAGAGAAACTACACCACTACAGAGCGATAAGGTTTAGGTATGATTTATGCAGTGAAGAAATTTTGCTACTACCTTCTGGCCAACAAGTTTGTGTTCTATGTTGATCATCAAGCCTTGTTGTATCTAGTAAATAAACCTTGTTCCACGGGAAGAATTACACGATGGTTGTTAATTCTCCTTGATTTTGATTTTACTATTGTGGTGAGACCTGATAAAGAAATTTCATGGTGGATCATTTGTCTCGCATACCCAAAGGTGAAACCCCTATTGGAGTCGATGATGAGTTTCCCGATACTTCTCTATTCCTAGTCAAAACCATACTTGAATGGAGTGAGAAGATTGTGAACTTTCTACCTAATGGTTTTCCACCCAAAGAACTTCGTAAAGACATAGCTCGAAAACTATTAAAAGAATGTGAACCTTACTCTCTCATTGCAGGAACTCTCTACAGGCTAGGGAAGGATGATATTCTTAGACGTTGTGCCTGTGAGGGTGAGTATTTAAACATACTGCAAGAATCCCACATGGGTATAGCCGGAGGATATTTCTCAGGGGAACTAACAGCTAGAAAGGTGTTGCAATCAGGCTATTGGTGGCCAACCTTATTTAAGGTTGCATCACTTTTTGCAAAAGGATGTGATGAATTCCAACGTTACAAGATCACACAAAGAAAGGATAGGATGCCCTTACATCCTGTTAAAGTGGCTCAACCATTTGAAAAATGGGGTTTGAACTTTGTAGGCCCAATTAATCCGGCAACTCGTAGCACTCAATCTCGATATATTATCATTGCCACTGACTATGTGACAAAGTGGGCGGAAGCCAGGGCGACACGTAAGGCTGATGCGAGGTCAACTGCCAAGTTTATCTTTGAGAACATTATTACAAGATTTGGTTGTCCCTTTGAGATTGTGAGTGACAATGGTACTCATTTTATAAATGGAGTAATAAAAGAACTCTCTACCAACTTTATGATAGCTCACCATAAGTCCACACCTTATTATCCACAAGCAAATGGCCAAGCTGAGAGAACCAACAAGACCTTAATCTCTATCTTGACCAAAACGGTGGAAGCTCATCGCACAGATTGGGATTTAAATCTTACATCAGCTCTATGGGCTTATCGTACTGCATACAAAGTTGCCATTAACTACACACCATTCAAGATGGTGTATGGCCAAGAAGCGGTTATGCCATGGGAGTTTGTTGTTCCTAGTCTTCGAGTAGCTTCTCAAGAAGGTTGGGATGGTAACCCCTTAGTTGAGCGATTATAAATCCTTGAAAGGCTAGATGAAGAGAGGCAATTAGCTGTGCAAAATGCACTTGTGGAGAGAGATAGGAGGAAGAAATGGTTTGACTGTCATTTAAAGAACAAAGATATCAATGTTGGTGATAAAGTCCTTATGTATGGAGTGCGTAACGAAAAGAAAAAGTTGAAATATGCGGGAAAAAGACCATATAGAGTATGTGAGATCACCCCACAAGGAACCATTCATGTGGAGACTCTTAATGGAGTTGAAACCATTGGATTCCTCAATGGGAGCAAATTTAAAAGACACTATGATCCTTTAATCCAAGAGGAGCTACATGCCATCCAAAAAGGTAGCCAAGGCACAAATAGAATTGAAGAAGATACAATCTCAAGCGGAGGCTAAGGAGCGACAACAACGCATAAGACAAAAACGAGAGGCTAACCTTGGAGTCACACATGCATTCCACGTTGAAAACGACGAGGATTGGTTGGACTTTGACACACCTCTATGATACCCTATTGAGCTAAACAACACCTATGGAAAAGTGCTATATAACGCCTTATTGGACACGGGTGCTAAATAGAATCTGCTATCATATGGGGTGTGGTGTCAGTTAGGGAAGCCACCTCTATCTAAGAGTATTATCCAAGTCAAGGGTGTCAACAAGAAAAAAAACTTCGGTTTTTGGAATCTGGCACACTTCTGTCAGTTATGACAATGGGGTTGTAGCTCAAGACTTTTTGGTCATGCTTGTTGGAACTATGGAGGGTAATATAAACCTAGGACGCACGTGGATGATAGCCACCAAATGCACTATTGACTGGGGGACAGGGGGTGTCACAACACAGAAACCAACTCTTAGCCCTGCCACTCAAGCCATAGTCCCTGAGATATTGCCTTTTAAGGAAATAAAATAAAAAACATTGCATGTCCAAGAGGTTGAACCATATGTCCCCTTAGCCAAACTCTCTAGAGCTTCAACTGATGTAGTTGAAATAAAGCTTGAGACACACAAGACCCATCCCAATGTAACAAAGAAAACATACAAGTGGGTCCCTAAAGCTTCTTTAGCAACCATAGCCAGTGCTGAAAGACAGGAGCCTGGTAAGATACGTCCCATTCGCCCCAAGAAATGTAAAGAAATGTTGAGTTGGATTCCTAAAAAACTATTGGAAGGCCAAGCCTACTATGAAGGAAATGATCTCTGGGTGCCAAAATGTAAATTGTGCTCCTACTTGTCACCGGGCCCATGTGAGCTCAATCTTTTGGCTCCAAAACAAATTGAAGATTGCGGAAAGGAAAAAATCACGGAATGCTACACACCTGCTCTAGAGCTAGTTTGGGTACCAAAGAAAGAACGATTTGTTTCACCTAGCTCAGGAACAACGAAATCAAATGAAGCTTCTTGCTCTTAGTGTAGTTCCTATACGGAAATAGAAGCTTCAACACAACCTCCACCTACCATTGTACATATCCATACAAGCAAGAAAGAGTTTGTACCTCCCGTTGTAAGTTCACCACCTACAACAATGTTGCAAATAAAATCATGGGAGAGTACCTTACCACCCTTGCAACTAGATGAAACGCATAGGGTGGTCGAAAACTATTGGTTAAAGCCTTCACCCATAACAACTTGGAACAATTGGTTTCAAAAGGTGACCACATCATTCCAAAAGGTATGATCTACCCAACGAAGGGGGGAGTGTTTGCTGACATCCATCAATCACTTGCTTCCCTCTCAACCTTCCTCCTTGACATCTCAATCTTAGGGAATGTATATATAAAGCTTTATACTCAAAAAACAAGATAAAAAAGTAAAAGAGCAAGAGCCATAACACAAAATCATAAAAACACATTATGCACAAGAACACGACCCTTGTAATATTTGCACTCTAACCATCATCTATTTGCGGGTACAGATATGGCTAGTACGCTAGAGTCATCCACTCTTGCCTTGGGTGAGAGGCACCCTCGTTACTTTTCACAAATGTTTCACATGGTCTTTCCGGTGCTTGCATGTGAATGGGATTTGGTAGGTACACTATCATGTGAGAGGAACTTTGAGGAGTTAGAATGGAAGATACGTCTCTTGACCACGCCTAATCCATACTTAGTAGAGAGCGTTTCTTCCATTGCACAAGCCTGCCCTTTTGACCAAGTCATCTAGGCGTTAAACTAGCTTGTGCAATGGGAGAAAGGCCTAGCTTGGTCAAACTAGCTTAGTCGGACTGCTTGAGTCATATAGGCGTCTAGTGACCTTCTTAGTAAACATGGGTACCTATGATGAAGAAGAAGATTTACATGACTACACGGATGGCACATATGGTCTTATGGATGATGACTTTGTTTATCTCGACGACGAGGATAGGGGTTTAGCCTTAGGGTTTCCCCCCAATCTCTACAGTATCCTATTCCCTTGACTCTCTAGGGGGGAGTGCAAATAATTAGGTTAGGGTTCCTTATGTTTTTTAATTGTGTTCAATAATTGTTGGTACCTTTTTCCACTGATGTTCCTCCTAGAGGTATTCTTTGTGTTTCCTAGTGTGTACAGGAACGTGTTGCTGTGGTTAGGATTTGGACCTTCATGGGATCTTTCTCTCGTTCACACTTCAAATCAAGCGAGACTATAAACACAAACAAGTGTTTCTAGCTTGTCCATTAGCATTGCCCCTTATTTTATTTGCATCCATGTTTGTCTACTTTGATTGTGATTGGTAGCATAATATTGAGTGCCTTTGTTTAGTATCAAACATTAAATTCAATGTAATTTTTGTCATAATCACTTGTCTAGGTTTAAAAATCAAGCAGTCCGACTAAGCTAGTTTGACCAAGCTAGGCATTAGAGATCTTCTCTTAATACCAAGGGGAATGCCTTCCTAATTATTAATGGTTACTTAGGTTCTTAATCCGATTTAGGCAACATTGTGTGAAATGTACTAGGGCTTTCTAGTGGGCTTAGTCCCTATTGACCTTTAGCTTAAGTATTATAAAGGGAGTTTACTAGTGTGATGAGCCTGGGGAGGTGTAACAATGTTATATGACCCCCCAAAGTTACAAAATTAAAATGCTGAAAACGAAAAAACAAAAAATCGAAGTGCCACAATGTAAAATCTTAAGCTGGAAGAGAAATCTCAGCTTGATTTGGTACTTCACTCACATGTATCGTCTATGGTACTAGAGCCCTAGAGGTTCCCAGTGTGGGCGCTTTTCCTTGAAAAGCAAAAAACCCAAGGTATACAAAATAAGCACACACATCAAAATTGAATCACTGTGAAAAGACTTTGGGGGGTCAAAGAAAAGTAAATAAGTCAGGCGATGATTTCATGAGCAATTCCTTTTATCGTAGCTTAACTACAAGGTTTTCTAGGTATAGCCTCTAGCCCTCGGACATGAAATACTTGGCTCTCGCGATTAAACAACTTAATTGACCAGAGAAAATTGAGAAGCTTGCCCATGGTATTAATAGTCGATTTTTAGTGCCTTTCGATCGTTGAATTAGCCACCTGAAACTTGTTTAGTTTTTTTACCTTCCCAACTGTTTATGCGTTTGATTATATTGAAATTTTATGCTTATTGCTGACAAATGGTTTAGAATTCTGCTACCAATCAAATTGTCTGCCTACAACTGCATATGCTTTTTAATTGTATATGAGAATGCAATTACTGTGCCAATGTTGTTTGATTTTGCAGTGACTGAAGAAGGCTAAGGACATTCATCTCAAATGCTCTTTCACCTCGACGAACGAGCTTCAACTCAATAGCTTCCGAGGACGGAATCTACATCAAGAAGGGGGGCATGTTAACCCTCACGCACATTCCTATCACGTACGACGGACGCTATATTATTTATTTGGTAAAGTAAGGTACCGGGCTTGTCGGTCCAATAAGAAAAGGGTAAGAGTGATCGCCGATGAGAGGCGCACTCTAACTGGAACATTCAAGGGATTAGTTGGCTTAGCATGGGCGCCCTCTAACTAGAACGTTCAAGGGATTAGTTGGCTAAGCATGGGCTCCCAAGTGTGAATGGGGCGAGCTCATATAAAAGTCAACTAAACCTAAAATTCGCTCATTCTCTCATTTGTGCAATTGAAGAGTGCTCTTGCTCCATCTCCATCTTCTTCTTCTTCATCTCCTTGTGTGTGTGTGTATGCGTGAGAGAGAGAGAGAGAGAGAGAGAGAGAGAGAGAGAGAGAGAGAGAGAGAGAGAGAGAGAGTGCGATCGAGCATTGCGGCGACATGACGCCGGCGAGGCGGTTGAGCGTGGCTTAGCGGCGTCTCCCTCTTCTTTGCGGTGAGGAATCCTCCATGGCAGCAAGCGTAGAGCGGTGAGTGACACACCATCGCCATTTTTGGGCTTACTAGTTTAGGCTTGTTGTGTGCTTGGAGCCATTTGTGGCTCGCACATAGTGTATCGGGAAGTTCCTTGCATTGACACGTGCGACATACGCGCACAACAAGCTAACTCGGATACCATTTTTGGAGCTCTCATTGTAAAAGCACTTCTTATTTTTGATAAATCGAGAATATTGTAACTCCTATTTTTTGGATAAACTTTGTAATAGATGAGCCGGGGCTACAAGCTTCCAGATTGTATCAACTTGTCATTACCTATCTTTAGTTAGAGCTCCCAAATTATTAGTTTTGGCCATTAAAAACCTTGGCTAAGGTATAAAAGCCAATTTTTGTAAGTTATTATTAAGTTTTGGATAATGAAATACACAGTGTGAGCTAATGGCGCTCACTTCTCTCCTTCTCGTGCTTCCTACTCCCTCCTTGGTTGTCACATTGCAGTCCCATTTGTTGCATTGCAATTGCAGGTAAGAGCTCTACGCATTGACGTAAACACATCACGATATTTCGTAGATTTTGGCGTCACAGACCCGCGGCCTAATTTCATCATAAGTAGAAAATTACACTTCAAAATCAAAAACTAAGAATAGGCGGGGTATTGGGGCATCATTGCTAAGCATTTAGGTGCATTCTGGGGTCAAAAAGGACTAGGCCAAAAATCCAGTGCTGTTAATAATCGCGATTTTGACACTTGAACTAAAGTGGGATTTGAGACCATAAGCATGTGTGCTTAAGTCTTATAAACATGTCTTAGAAGTTTCTTTACGTTTGGATGTCATTTGATGCTGTAACGGATGTGATTTGTTTGCCGATGAGCGATTGGATTTTGGTGATTTCAGTCACTTGAGTGTAGCTTGAGTTAGATGCGAGTTGTTTGTTGTTTTTCAAAGATTGACAACCTCTTGTAGCCTCTATGCACTAGTCGAGTAAGCTTCGTCCCATGGAATGAAAATTTAATAGTGGTTCTCGCTAAATCTGAATAAGATAGGAGTGAGGTTAGACATCTGTCCCACATTTGGCGTCATCAAAGAGACCTAAACTAGGGAAAAACACGAGCGTCTTGTGAAGTTATCCTTTAACTTCCTCTAGGATCTCCTAGGGTAAAACCTTTCTTTTTGAAACCGCATAGCTTAAGATTGTCATCTTTTGCTGTGTAGAGGTAGCTTGGAGGTAAGTTGTACTTGTTGAGTGCGTTTAGGATTGTAGGATTCTAGAACTAGATTAGGATTTTGAAAATGATTGATAGACAAGACAAATATTAAGATTAATGCTCAAAAAACCATAAAAAACAAGAAAACGAGTGTTTGTGGACACTTTCCACAACCCCATTGCATGAGAACCTAGGAGTATGGTAAGTAGGATCCGAGGTGGATTTCAGAACATTGCTCTCTACGAAAGAATCATTGTGAGTTGTATTTGAAGTTGCAAAATTCTAGGTCTATGGCTAGAAATAGCATGAAAAGACTCCAAACCACTCAATCCGATTGGAGAGTATGCTTAAAAGTTGTATGAACTAGTGGGTAAGCTTAAGGACACTTTGAGGTAAAAATTTCAAGAGTTTGTAAAAACTAAGATTATTTACTTTTTCTTGACATTTTAGGCCAAATTAAGTTTTGACTTGATTCCTAGGCTTAAAATAACTCATGAAAAGACTGTCCATGGAAAAAGTGCAAAAAATTGTTCATTTTAAGCTTCAAGTAAATAATAGTGATTATTTACTTTCAGCTCAAATTTGCCCAAGGTTGAAACCAGTGACTCACTGCATGTGTCCAAACAACTTGGATCACCAAACTGGCAAAAAACCGGGTAAAAAACAAAGTTTGTACTGACTTTCAAGAACTTGAGTGTAAATTGGGAAAAAAATTGTCCAAAATCAATGTTATTTGATTCGTACTCGATTAATCCATACATGCACACATATACGAAAAAGCAATCACCGAGAGGGTGACTACTCAGAAAAACGACATAGAGAGAGATGGTGGCTATGGAGTTCGCTTCTGACCGTGCTTTAGAATCGATTAGGGACTGTCGAAAGGCTTCTTGCTTTACCGCAAGAGAGTGGTGAGGAGAGCTATATAGAGGTATCCGCCACAAAAGCTTCCGGAGAGCGCGTACACCGTGAAACAAGAGAGAAGATAGTAAGCAAATAGAGAGAGAGTATCCTTCTTCTTCTTCTTCTTCTTCTTCTTCTTCTCAAGAGAAGAGCTTATGGAGACGGTGATGAAGAGCTTGCACCACTCCGTACAATAGATATGTATAGCCTTGCGGTAGTAGACGCAACAGACGGCACTAAAAACTGATCGTTGTATGCCAATTTATAGGTTCTGTAGCTGTCCGGAGTGTGCCCCAAGCTACAGGTAATGCTACTTCGCAGCCTGGAATAGCCTCTTACGTTTTAGAAAAGACTCCAGTCTTTTCTAAAAACATGGCACAGCTGTTGGTGGTCAACACTCCCACTTATCAACAGTATCCGGCCAACTAATGGAAACCGTAGCTAGATTATGCTGCATCGTAATGTCTCGACATAATTATTACTTTTCCATACTGCCCCGGAGTATTTACGATACCGCTTTTTATAAAACTATCCTGTTTGGTCCCATTTTTGCTCCGGGTGATCAATTTTAAATCCGAAGGAGACTAAAATTAATATTTTTAGGTCATCATAAAAAGCACATTACTTTTCAAAAAAGCACGAAAAGCTAAAAATAGCGTAAAAAGAAAAAAAAGCAAAATTTTCTATAATTGAACGCCGACTTCCCCTCGTCCATTGGAATAAGAATGCGGACTCGCTTTTCAATAAAAAGCACTAAAATCATGAGAAGCTAAAAATAGAGTGAAAAGCACTCAAAAAGCAGATTGTTACAAAATTGAACCATATCTTCCTTGGAAGATGTAGATTAAGGATCCGACCTTGCTTTTTTTTTGCAAAAAGCACTTAAAATCATAAAAAGCATGAAAAAGGTAAAAATAGCGGATTTTTCCAAAACAGAGCCAAACATCCATCTAACCTACTAGAACATGGAAACGACCTTGCTTTTTACTTTAGAATCTTTCAATACTGTTAGTCAAACATCTTAAGTCAAAATTTGGCAAAATAGATATTGCAAGCTATTTTTCTTATTTTTAAAAGAGACCCAAAAATTGGGGATCTTATAAAGAATTCCAACTGCATGGTTTTGAAGAGGGACAAGTATACAAATAAATATCTATTCTTATTCTCTCCTATAGAATTATCTAGCTGTAGCAAAAGATTCTTAGACAATTTTCAGAATACTAGAGTGGACACGGTATCCACAACACACTGAGCCGAGGCTAATTGCCGGTTAGCAATCTCTTCATTACTTCCTTAAATAGCGAACGGTGGTGTTATTGCTGATGCATTCCTCTCATGCTCTTTCATCATTCTGTTTTGGTGGTCTAGAGCTGCCCTTGAGTTCAATGCATTGAACAATGTTACATTGTAATTTTGTAAGCATAATGCAAGGGAACCAATTGTAGCATTGGGATCTAAAGGCCATAGACCATCAAGCGAGAAATGACCATTCATCCCATGACCATGTCCATGTGTTATCATACCTATTGATGATACTTGCAACTGATATGCATTTGCATAATTTTTTGAGTCCACCCGCAATCTATGTATTTTTGTCTTTTTTCGGTCTCGATTTTATAATGTATAATGCATAAGTACTTGTTTTTCTGCAATTACAAGAACTTACGCCAAGTGTAGTACACATTCGTACAACTTTATTGTTGCATCATGTGAATTCTACGTTCATCCTTCAAATGTGCTATCAGATCATCATCCTTTGTTGACTCTTGGTGAGATTTTTTCTGACTACACACAACACATTTGGAGAATTCACTTGTCTTTGACAAGGTCACATCAGCAAATTTTGTATTCCAAATTGTATTGAATGTAGTGCTAGACATTGGCTTGAGACTTATACTCTCAAGTGTTTTATTGACATCATGTAAAATGTTTATTTTCTTATACGTGTTTGGTATTGCAAGCAAAGTTTCCTTGGTACCATCTTCCATAGTTCTACTCTTATGTAGCATTCTCTCTAAGTTTCTATCTAGAAAAGAGTGCACCAATGCCCTTCCCATTTTTGTATGGTCTCTTCCTTTTCTTATGACACCATCATTACCATGCACCGAGTGTAGAACTCCATTTTCAAATTGTTCACGGTGTGTAATGATAAAATGAAGGTTTTGGAATGCCATGAATTTTCTACAAGCTCTACTATAGACCGCATTGCCATTAAAAGAAAATACATAGCAAGTCTTTGTAGTTGTTTTTTTTCTCATGCCAAGCAGTCAACATTGTATCATACACATAGTTGGTTCTATTTTGCAAACTTTGTCCCCAAAATTCATTGCGCATAGACATGACCTTATCTCTATTGGCATATTGACAACACCTTCTAGAACAACAATGTATGGTTGAAACAAGCTGGACAAATGATAGGCATGCTTGATTGGAAGGTTTCCTATTTATAAAGAATACTTTTGTTTTTTGAAGTAGGCTCTACCAAGTGAGCTGATTCAATGCATATATCTTGTAACACATCTATAGCATGGAGATACTCATAGTATAACAACACTTTTCATCCATAGTTGTCACTCCCTTGATAGGACAACAAACTAGATTGATGCTTCTTACATCAAATTTTGTATAAATATTAGCCTCACTAGCATAGGATGTTTCAATATCAATACCGATGTTACCTTCACCTAGCTCACCAAAGTTTACAGAATCAAATGGACACACATACATGTCAACCCCTTCGGCTACTACATGTGTTTTAATTTCATCCCAAAGTTGAACCCGCTTATCATTCCAAACCTCCTTGTAGCTCATTCAGTCATATTGCTTCTCCAATGCTCCCATTCCTTTGTGAGTCTCAGACATAGAAACCACTTTGTACTACATCTCATTCATATGTTGTAGCAACCCAATATTCCATTTCAAAATACTGTGGAAAGTATCTCCCACTGTCAATGCATCCATTTTTGGGAATTTAATGAGTGCTTTCTTTTCAAAACACAAATCAATTGACACCGATACATTGCCTTCCCCAATAAGCATGCTAGGACAATATGCATTTGGGTTTGTCTCACATACACTCCCAAAGGCAACCTTTTGTGTGGCTACAAATATACATACTCTATCACCTTGATTAAAACCCATACCTACAAGAATGTTTCAAGAAATATTTGTTAAGAGAACCGTCACAAATTATCTATATGCACGTGCAAGATGTGCCCCACATTGCCCAAAAGGTAAGCAAAAAGGATACCCTATTGCCTAAGGGCCATATGTTGCTCTATGTCGGTGTGTGAAAGGATACCATTAAAACCAAAAAGCATCACAAAGAGACATCTTATGACCTTAGGGACATAGGGTACTATATGTAGGTATTTTCCATTGAATACATATAGATTCCTCAAGGTCAGCTCACGGTGAGTATATATGTAGGTGTTTCATGATGAATATATATACATCCTATGGGCTTAGGGTGCTATATGTAGGTGTTTCATGACTATACATATGTATACCTCCTATGGAGTTAGGGACATACAATGCTATATAAAGGGGTTTCATGATGAGTATTTATACATCCTATGGCCTTAGGTCCATAGGGTGCTATATGTAGGTGTTTCATGATAAGTATGTATACACCCTATGGCCTTAGGACCATAGGGTACTACATGTAGGTGTTTCATGATGAGTATGTATACATCCTATGGACTTAGGGCCATATGATGCTTTATGTAGGTGTTTTGTGTTGAGTAAATATATATCTTATGACCTTAGGTTCACAGGGTACTACATGTGGTTGTTTCATGATGAGTATATATACATCCTATGGCATTAGGGCCATAGGGCACTATATGTGGTTGTTTCATGATGTATATATACATCCCATGGCCTCATGGACATATGACACTATATGGAGTTGTTTCATGATGGGTATATAGCATCCTTATGGCCTTAGTGATATACTATATGTAGGTGGTTTGCAATGAGTATGTATACATCCTATGGACTTAGGGCCTTTGGATTCTTCAAGTAGGTGTTTTGTGTTAAGTATATATACATTCTATGGCCTTTAGTCCATATGATGATTTATGCAAGTGTTTTGTGTTGAGTAAATATACATCATATGGCCTCAGGGCCATAGGACACTATATGTAGTTGTTTCATGATAGATATCTAGCATCCTATGGACTTAGGGCTATAGGATGCTATATGTAGATGTTTCACGATGAGTATGTATACATCCTATGGACTTAGGGCCATAAAATAATGTATGTAGGTGGTTCACAATGAGTATGTATACATCCTATAACCTTAGGACCATAGGATGCTATATATAGATGTTTTGTTGTTACGGCATAAGCCGCACAATGTGGTCCTGCGGTTCTGCGGAGGTCTGGACATTGCGGACTAGGAGTCATGCGGCTTTCGGGTAGTTCTTCATAGGATGTCATGGGACAGGATGGGGTTTTACACCGTTCTCGATCTGCGCTGGAGCAACGGTTGTATATGGGGGGCATACGTGTCTTTGGGAATATCTTGAATATTCATGTTATCAATACATCTTCTCTCTCTTGTACTATGTGGTCGGTTGCATATCAATGAAGAAGACGGTGTTCTATTTCTGTAACTTGTCTTCTGTATAGCCTTCCTATATTCCGATGTTCATATAATGTAAGGAAATTTGAGGGTAATCATTCCCGTAATGCTTATTGCTCCTCTGCGGGCAATAGCCATTACATCTGGTGACAATGATGCGCGATGGGCGACCTGCGGCAGTGAGCATGCATGCGCACTAGGTCGGAGGGTCCTCCTGACCCTGTGGTTCCAATTGTGGGGAGACGTTGGAGGAGAGGCGGTTCGGATGAATTCGATTTTTCTACACCGCAGACTGATGAACATGTATCTCCATCACCAAGTCCGGTGCGTGGTAGGTGTATTCCACGTGCGCGGCGTACTCCACGTTGTCAGTCATGTCCTCCTGCCGTACGTTCACCCTCACCCACGCATGTTGCTCCACCACGGTCTCCGGTAAGCAGTCCTAGGGTTTCACCGCCTTTGTCCCCACCTCCTAGTGTTCGTTAGCTTTTTTCAGGAGGGGGTGCAGTTGGGCAAGGGACGATGGCACAACCTCAGATTAAGTATAGCCGTTTTCGAGGTCTTTCAAAGGAAGACCTTGATGCGCATTTGCGACAATTTAATAAAGTGTATGGATTGAATCATCCTGGGGTGGTGATTTCTCTTCATCAAGAATCAGTATTTGAATCTACACTTTCCGAGAAAGCTACCAAATGGTTGTCAGAAAACCCTGATGATCACTTTCAGACGTATGACGAAGGGTCCAAAGCGTTCTTGAGACGGTTCAGAACGGAAAAAACGGTCCCTCAACATTTGGAAAAGCTCCGTACGCTGCGTCAATAGTCATTGCCAGTGGAGGATTATGCTGCAAAATTCCGGATGCTTTTGCAGCAGGTACCTCAGAAGGCAGCAGCCGAGGTGTTGAATGATTATTTTCTGCAAGGACTCAATAAGGATCTCAGAACTGCTATGGCAACTGTGGATAAGGTAACTAATCCACTAGATAATGTAATTGCAAGAGCTGTTGTAGCAGGAGAAGCTTTGGAGGATACAAAATCCCCAAAGAAATCAAACAAAAAAGAGCGGAAGAAATCTCATCGTAAGTCTTAGGGAAGTGGCAGTGATAGTTCGGAGTCGGAGACTGCAGACTCAGATTCCTTAGACTCAGGCAGCAGCGATTTGGGGAAAGAATTGGAGGAGGCACCTCAGAGAAAATCCTAGCGTCAAGGGAAAGGTATTCCATCCAGGTCGTCAAAATCTGCTACGGTGGTTAAAAGTCTGAAGGAACTATGGTGTACTCAGTGCCGAAATTCAGGACATGCCGCTCAAGAGTGTGCAATGAATCAAAAATGGTGTGCGATCTGCACGGCCAACACTCATAATACAGTGGAATGATATTTTAATGGTCGGGGTTGTAGGAGCCAGGATTCTTCTACATGGCACCCACCACAGTCAGGGCAGGGACAAGAGCCTGCGGTGACGATGGCTCATGCTCATACATCTGAGGCGCCCTTTCAAGGTCAAGCAGGGGGACGGGGTCAAGGAGGGGGTCCCGGTCGCGAAAGAGGTGGCCGAGATCCTAATCGACCCAAGACATGCCTTTTCTGTTTGGGGGATGGGCATTGGCATTCCGAGTGTTCAGAGGCTATGGAATATGATCGGAAGAAGCAATAACGTGTTGCGGGAAAGCAGCCTAGTGTGGCTATGGTTTAGATTGAAGGGTTGGAGGAGTCAGATTCGGTGGTTTCAATGATTACGCATTCTGAAAAAAATGTGGTTCCAACAACAAATGTTAAGCTTCTGGATTGGGCGACTCAAGAAGATGTACGGAAAAAGACTGTGACGTGGATGCCACAGTCATCACCACCATTGCAACCATCAGGACCATCAACTGCTGGTCTGAAATCAAACGAGGGGAAAGACAAAAACAAGGTTGATACTAGGGAAGGGGATAATTGGAATTCAGTGTGGAAAGAGGTCCTCGATTCGCCAATACAAGTACCTTTGGGTTCATTACTAAAATTGGTCTCAAATTTTCATAATGCCTTGCCAAGTCAAAAGTCCAAGGAAATGACGGAAGTTGACATTGCAATAGTTGAGGATGAGGGAGACGAGTCACTCCCATTGCCGGAAAATAGGATCAGGGATACCCGCATCCCGGAGCTTTCAGTCAGGTATCATGGTACATACATCGACAAAGTACTGTTAGATGGAGGTGCGGGACCCGTTTGACTAAAAGCTCCAGAAGGGGTGCAATAAGAAGCTTTGCCTAGTCCTGAATCATTGGAGAACATTATTAAGCAAGAACGTGCATTTGAAGCACAGATGGGAAAAGTTACAAGGGTCAAGGGAGATGAATTGGAGAAGGTCTTTTTAGGAGGGCAAACCAGGTCTCAGTCCATTTATATTAATAAGCATCTTGAGGCAAGTTTTTGAGGAGACTTGATTAATTGACTGAGAGAATTTAAGGATGTTTTTGCATGGGAATATGCGGATATGCAAGGATTGGATCCAAAGTTTTATCAACATACCATTTATCTGAAACCAGATGCGATGCCAGTGAAGCAGCATTCATATAGGATGAATCGGAATGTGGCAAAGCCAGTTAAGGTGGAAATTGATTGTCTCTTGGAGGTGGGTTTTATTACCCCCATTGATAATCCCGAGTGGATTTCCCCCATTGTGGTGGTACCAAAGAAAAACAAGCAAATTCGTATTTGTGTGGATTATCGAAAGCTGAATGCAGCTACTGTTCCGGATCCTTTTCCTCTTCCATTTCTAGATTCTATTTTGGATGATGTGGCAGGGCACAAGATGTATAATTTTTTGGATGGATTTAGTGGATATAACCAAATTCGAATGGCGTTGCAGGGTCAGCCCAAAATAGCTTTTATTATAGCATGGGGTGTTTTTGCATGCACAGTGATGTGGTTCGGATTAAGGAATGCGCCCTCAACTTTTCAAAGGGATATGTTTCAAATTTTTCGCCTCTATTTGACAGATTTTATGCGATTTTTTCTAGATGATCTCACTGTTTTTGGAGCGCAGTTAGAGCATTTGAAGCAATTGCGGTTATGTTTTATGAAATGTCAAGAGGTGAAATTCAGTTTAAATCCTCTGAAATGTGCATTTGCAGTTAGAAGTGGAAGGTTATTGGGGCATATAATCTATGAGGATGGCATTTTCGTGGATCCGGATAAAATAGCCGCAATTATGGAAGCGCCTCCGCTGGTGAATTCAAAACAGTGTCAAGTCTTTCTGAGCCAAGCTCGTTGGCATGGAGGCTTTTGAGGTTTGTCGCACGTATGGAAATCCATATTAATTAGGTAGCACATGCTAAAGATTTTGAATGGATGCAGGAATGTGATCTGGCTTTTGGAGATTAAAACTTCAGCTGTCCAAAGCTCCAATTATGATCCCTCCGAATTGGGGTCAAGATTTTCATGTATTTGTGGATGCTTCTGACCGGGTAATTGGCAATGTACTGATGCAGAACAAAGTCAAGGGTGGTTTCGTCCTGTCTATTACGCCAGCAAAAGATTATCATTTGCAAAAATGAATTATTTAGTGATAGAAAGAGAATGTTTAGGGATTAGTTATTCAATGAAAAAATTTCGGCATTATCTGTTGGGCCGATGGTTTTTCTTTCATGTGGATCATTCAACTCTTCTATATCTGGTGCGCCCAAAGAATTTGACAAGAAGATTGGCCAGATGGGTGCTCTTGTTGCAGGAATTTGATTTTGAGGTCATACATCGTCCAAGAGCCCAGCATGCGGTGGTTGACTACCTATCTAGGCTATATTTCGATGAGCCGCCGATGGGGGTAGCTGATGAAGTCCGGATGCGTCTCTCTTTTTAACAGGAGCTGTTGCGGATGATCTTCCAGCTACAAAACAACCTAGAATCATCCCCAACATTCCATGGACTTGGTATGAGGAGATGTTTCATTTTCTTGACAGTGGGAAAATGCCTTCATTCTTGTCCAATCATCAAAGAAAACGGATGGCTATTAGAAGCAGGAATTTTGAGATTACCATGGGGAAGCTATATTATCGCACGATTGTAGAGGTCTTGCTGAGATGTGTTCTACCACAAGAATAGGAATCGATTTTGGAGGAAGTCCATACGTGCATTGCAGGGGGCCACTTTGTAGCATTGATCACGGCTAGGAAAGTTTTACAATCAGGATTATGGTGGTCTACATTGTTTCAAGATGAGAGAATATTTGTGCAAAAGTGTGATATGTGTCAGCGGTTGGGACAACCTACTAAAATGTCTAGAATGCCTTTTCAACTGGTATTGCCTTTGGAACCTTTTCAAAAATGGGGATTGGATTTTATTGGCCCTTTTAAACCAGTAGCATCTCACACTGGTAATAAGTACATTTTGACAGCCACGGATTATGCTACCAAATGGGTGGAGGCATGGCCTTTGAAAGATAATACTGCATTTTTTGTTATAAGGATGTTTTTTTGAGGTATGGCTGTCCTATTGGGCTGGTCAGTGATCGGGGTAGCCATTTTTTGAATAAGGTGATGGAAAGAATGCTACGCTTTTACTTTGTATTGCATAGGAAATCTTCTCCATATTACCCACAGGTGAATGGGCAGTTGGAATCTACTAATAAGCAATTGGTTCATATTTTAACAAAGTTAATGAATATGCATAGAATGGATTGGGATGTGAAACTTCCTTCCGCATTGTGGGCTTATCGGATAGCATGTAAAGTGGCAACATGATTGACTCCTTTCAAGTTAGCATTTGGTATGGAGGCAATTAACCTAGTGGAGCATGTGGTTCCGAGTTTGCGGATGCTGATTGCGGATAAGCTTCTTCCAGAAGATTCCATAATTTATCGTTTGGATGTTTTGCAAGAATTGGATGAAGAGCGGTTGCGCAGTTTTGGAGTGTTGCAAGATCTGCAGTCCAGGTGGAAGAAATGGCTGGATCGCCCTAAAGCACGGCAATTTGTATGGGGGCAGTTGGTCCTTGTATTTAATTCTCGCCTTGGGAAGATGCCTGGGAAGATAAAATTATGATGGTTGGGACCATTCTGGATTTTTAAAGCATGCGAGCCTACTTCTTTTTAGTTGGCGGATCTGCCCGGGGAGGTGATTTCTGTGCCGGTGAATGAATTTCGACTACGCCAATATTTCTCACCTACCTTGATTCCGTGCCCCTTTGCTGTGGTACAAGAGTAGGAAGCCGCCTTAATCATGATTGGGAATTCTTTTGCATGCAATCTTGGAAAGCGGGAAAAGGGCAATGATGATTGCGACACCGTGGCACGCCCTATTTTGAGAACTCTTTGTGAGTGGTTTAGTGCATGTTTTTGCATCGCGCTCGCAAGGTTCTCCTCTCTCATTTCTCTGTGCTTCTGTGTCTCTTCGCTACCATGACGGCTTCCCTGCTGCAATGCATTCCATTTACTCCAGTGCAACAGCTAGCTCTTCACAGAGTGGATGCTTGGTTGTAGGATTTGCGCCTGCGTGTTTTCGCCAACCTCGAGTAGCAAGGAATCCCTCTTCACCCGTAGGCCACATCATTGATCGAGGAACTTGCTACTGGTGACATGGTGCAAATCAACAACTAGCAGATTTGATAGCAGAAAGGATTTCAAGATGCTACTGTTTGCTCAGTGATGGTGTTGTGCAAGCATCGTGTGTTATCCCTACTGCAAAGGCTGAACAAGAGTTTGGTTTGAAAGTTAAAGGAGAATACAAATTATCAGGGCTTACAGATACATCAATAAGGAATGCCTATCACTGGTTTCTTGAGGCAATCTGCCTGCAAGCCAAAACGTATACAATTTTGGCCAAAGCATGCAATGTTTTGCATTCGGCCAACTTTGGGCCGGTAGCGTGGGCAGCGACTGTCAGAGAGAGGTTGCTAGCAGAGTGCCAAAGAGTGGTGGCACAGATGGGGTGAAGTACTCCAACAAATACAAAAGTCAGCCAACTGCTTACATTAGTGTTTCCATTGAGAGAAGTTTTCCCTCTCACCCTTCGGCCTTTGTGTCACTTTGAAGATGACAGATTTGTAGTATATGGTATTGCTACACCCTTGCCACAAACTCAGAGTCAGGAAGTGCCTGATGTGTGGGTAACTCAAACCCCTGTTCACATTGTGGATATTCCCAGTACATCGACTGTAGTGGTAGCCTCTAGTGCTCAAGAGATGGCCACTACAGGAACATCAAACCGAAAGCGAGGTTGGGAGGATAACTTGTTTTCCACACCACCTCCTGCTTCGACATCGTCCTTGCCGGAGGATTCCGCTATTGCGTGCTGGAGACGCAGAATGCAGGAAAGGGCAGCAACCTCGACTCCGATTGGGACTGGCTCTGTGGGTGCGGATACTTCCTCGCAACCAAAAAATTTTGGAGTCACTATCACCCCTGCTCTGACAGAGGGCACCCTTCCAGCAGTTTTGCCCTGGGAGACGACGGTCGCAAAATCCCTCTCATCAGCTCCAAGCATGCGACACATTTTTTCAGCGTCTTGCGGAGTTTATACGTTCGGTCTGGCCAGCTCCCGCAACAACTGAGGCATGCGTCATTGAGCTGGAAACGCAGGTAACGGCTTTGCAGGATAGCATCGTCGATTTAACAAATCAAAATGTAGCATTAACTACGATAGCTTGGCGGCAAACTAAAGAAAAGGCACTTAGGGATGCTAATTCTGTGTTTGTTGCATCTATTCAAGAGGAATTTCTTCAACTGCAAACGCAGAATAGCCTTGCCACTTACACAGCATCTCATCCTGGTGATGTGATGATCAACATGAATGATCTGGATGCCTTAGCAGTGGAGGTGCAGCAGGACCTCCACAATTTTTTGGAGACTCAAATGCAGAGTTAGAGAGCAAGGCTGTCTACTGAAGTGATAACGCAACAACCAACTCAACAGGTTGTGATGAGGCAACCTGAGCCATCGAATACTGACAGAGGTAAGAATATTGTCCCAGAAAGTTTTGATATTGTTGATTGGGCAAAAGCTATAGAAGATTGTGCTGAGGCCCAGGCTCACGCCTCTCATTTGCAGCGAGTGATTCATCGCCTTCGTAAGGAGAGACGCAGAGTATGTTTTTGGGTGGAGACTTTGGATCATTCATTCTCCCTCATTCTTCCTCCATGTCCTCCTTTTTGGCATGCACTAAAGATATAATTGTCTCGGTATTATCCTCTACATACGCCTCTTGCTCCTTTGCCACAGGCTCCCTAGTCTATTTCTTTGCCAACACAATTTATCCCAAGGGATCCTTGGCCGGAGCAAACTGAGATAGATCCACATCTATTGGTCGAGGTGTATCGGGCTCATCGTGAAGATTTTCGAGGATTTGGCTATATCTACATTTTCTCCTCACCAGAGCAGGTGAAGGAACAACAACTGAAACCTTCGACATGAAGGGGCTAAGGTGTGGGTTTGTGCAATCCACTGTGCATGCTAGGTGTTATGGCATAAGCCGCACAGTGCGGTCCTGCGGAGGTCTGGCATTGCGGACTAGGAGTCATGCGGTTTTGGGGCAGTTCTTCATAGGATATCATGGGACAGGATGGGGTTTTGCAACGTTCCCAATCTGCGCTGTAGCAAAGGTTGTATATGGGGGGCATACCTGTCTTTGGTAATATCTTGAATGTTCATGTTATCAATACATCTTCTCTCTCTTGTACTATGTGTTCGGTTGCATATCAATGAAGAAGACGGCGTTCTATTTTTGTAACTTGTCTTCTGTTCTACCTTCTTATGTTTTGATGGTCATATAATGTAAGGCAGTTTGAGGGTAATCATTCCCGTAATGCTTATTGCTCCTCTGCGGGCAATAGCCACTTTTTTGTGTTGAGTATGTATACATCCTATGGCCTTTAGTCCAAATAATGTTCTATGTAGGTGTTTTGTGTTAAATATACTTCCTATGGACTCAGGAACATAGGGCACTATATGTAGTTGTTTCATGATGGGTATATAGCATCCAAAGCCATATGAAACATGTAGGTACTTCACGATGAGTATGTATACATACTATGGCCTTAGGGACATAGGATGCTATATGTAGGTGGTTTGCAATGAGTATCTATACATCCTATGGCCTTAGGGTCATAAGATGCTTTATGTAGGTGTTATCTGTTGAGTATATATACATCCTATGGATCTAAGTCCATATGGTGATTTATGCATGTATTGTGTGTTGATGAGTAAATATATGTCCTATGGCCTTAAGTTCATATGGTGTTTTATGCATGTGTTGTGTATTGAGTAAATATACCTCCTATGGCCTCAGTGTCATAGGGCAATGTATGTAGTTGATTCATGATGGGTATATAGAATCCTATGGACCTAAGGACATAGGATGCTATTTGCAGGTGTCTCACGATGAGTATGTATACATCATATGGCCTTAGGGCCATAGGATGCTATATGTAGGTGTCTTGTGATGAGTATATATATACATCCTATGGCCTTAGTACCATAGGGCCCTATACATGGGTGTTTCATGATGAGTGTATATACATCCTACAAAGCAAAGGCCATAGGATGCTATATGTTGGTGTTTCTAGCTAAGTACATAAGGACCTTATGGATTTAGGACCATAGGGTACTATCTATTTGTGCTTTGTGGTTAGCTATATATGCATCCTAAGGCCTTTGGGTCATAGGGTGCTATATATATAGGTGTTTCATGAATGAGCATATACACATCCTTTGGATTTAGGGCCATAGGGTGTTCTATGTAGGTGAAAGAAAGAGTGTCAGGAATTCCAAAGATAGACCCTATGGACCTAGGTCGATGAGCTCATGTTGCATGCACAAATATGCAATGTTTTTGTCCATAAAATTGTATATGTGATTTATGTTTGGATCGCAAATTTAATCTTGTAAAATTTTCGAAATGATTTTAGAAAGGTATAAGTGAAAGCCCGCCAGCACATAAGGGGGTACATAACAACTGCATGCTTGAATATGCAGGTGAAACTGTGCTGCAAGAGACATAAAAGGCAAGAGTACAGACACATTTGAGTGTATCTCTATACCACACATTCAAACCTAAAGGAAAACCCAAGCTTTGCCACAAATTTTGGCTATTTTTACTTCTCTTTTTGCTATGAAAATTTTGGCCTCGAGGTCGAAATTCGCCTCACGGGTGTCGTTCCACTCGTAGTGTTGATGTATTTCAAAGTGATGAGCTATGCCACGTGGTGCATCCACAACCATTGATCCTATCTAGTGCCCCCGTCTCAAGTAGTCCAGTGTAAATCCATCTAGTAATTTTATGGTTATGAAGGGACAGAAAATAACGATCGTACACATGTATTGCATGATCAAATGTATGACCACATTGCGTATGTGGACCTTTGCAACACTTTTCGCAAATGTGCATGTGCACCTTTGCAACCCATTCTAGTATATGCTCACTTGTTCAAATACTATTTCTAAAAATATGTGTATACTACATGTATGCTCACACTTTCAAACAAGAGCTCATGCCACACATGCAACCATTGTGCACTTTCACGTGCAGATCAAATCTTTAGGAAAAAACCAAATAATTTTGAAAAAAATTCAAAATTTTGAGAAAAATTGTGTTTTTTTTGGGCTTACCCCAAACTTTTCCAAAATGAGTTTTCAGGTCTCCTAGTCAATACTGCACGAAAAATAGCACACTTTTTTTGAGTGAAAAATTCTCAAATTTTAGTATGTGTCAGTATGGAAAATTGGGTCTCATGACACCAAAACTGACCATGGGTATCATTCAACTCGCCGCAGCGAGATATGAACACTGGAAAAACCATTTTCCAACATTTTAAAAACATTCACCCTTTTTTTTGCGGAATTGTCTTGCAATATCGGAGGCGATGATATAGGTCTCGCCCTGTAAAAGCGCTTGAGGGCCTCAAAAAATCAATTTGAAATTCAAATATATGCTCTTTTGATTAAAGTCTTAGGTCTTATCGCTTTATTTCTCTCTCTACCACATACACAGATGCACTCTCTGTTCTTGTCTGTGTCTCCTTACTTGCACTACATTGCCACTCTCTCTCTCTGTCTCCATCGCCCCGCCGCCGTGCTCTCTCCCACCTACCGTCGCTAGCAGCTCGGCATGCACACTACCTATTTGCCCCCCTACACACTCCCTATCATCCACTCGATCTCAGTCACCACTCTCCTTGTGCCTACACACTCCATCGTCACTCCCTCTCAGTCCCTTGCACACTCCCAAATACTGCTTGTCCCTCTCCCTCTTTGTAGATTTGAGGTCCGTGCTGCTCCTTCATGGTCGGTGCCACCCCTTCCCCTTCTGTGCTACTCTTTTGACAACATCAAGATGCTCTTTTCACTAGCCTTTTTTGTCATTTTCGGGGCTCAAGCACAGGTATGTTTTCAAAACATATGTAAACATATTATTTCAAATTTGTGTAGTTGGGTTTTTTAATGTAAGTAAATAGGTTCTTGCTTTTGTGTAAAGAAGATTCTTTATGTAAACAGGTTTCTGTTTATGTGTAAAGAGGTTTCTCTATGTGAACATGTTTTTGTTTTAACCTAATTTAGTCTTTCCCTAATTTATACCTACTCTAGTTATTCCATGAACTAAAATGAAATGAAAACAAGCAAAAGAAAATAAAGGCCTGCCTTTGTATTGTTGTTGGTGTGAGAGAAGTTGAGGGAGGGGATGTCGTTGTAGTAACAGATGGTATGAGAGAGGTCGAGCAAGGGGGTGATGTAGCAATAAGAGATGACAATGTAGGTGATGTCGTGGGATGACACCTATTCGACCAAAAACCTCTCAATTTTCATGGAAAATGGATGGAAAGAAAAACCTCATCATCAAAATACCTCTTTAATGTATACCCATGGGAGCATAGGGTATGACATGGGTCATTGGGTGGCATAGATCCTTATGTAGAACATCTTTGTTAATAGTAAGTCATACCCTTAAAATGCACCTTGATGACCCTATGGCCTTAGCTTCACTTAAATCGCACCTTGATGACCCTATGGCCTTAGGGCCATTGGGGTTCTTAATAATAAAAAGAGAACCCTTTGGCCTTAGGGCCATTGGGATTCTAAATAACAAAAAGAGAACAATGTGGCCTTAGGGCCATTGGGATTCTAGCTAGCAAAAAGAGCACCCCATGGCCTTAGGGCCATAGGGTTTCTAGCCAACAAAAAGAGCACCCACTAACCTTTGGGACATAGGGTTTCTAGCTAGCACAAAGAGTACCCTGTGGCATTAGGGGCATAGGGTTTCTATCCAACACAAAGAGACGCATGTGGCCTTAGGGCCATAAGGTTTCTAGCCATCAGAAAAAATACCTTGTGGCATTAGTAGGGTCATAGGGTTTCTAGCCAACAAAATGATCACCATGTGGCCTTAGGGCCATAGGGTTTCTAGAAAAACAAAGAGCACCCTATGGCCAAAAGGACATAGGGTTTCTAACTAACCCCTATGGATTTAGGACCATAGGGTTTCTAACTAACACAAAGAGCACCGTGTGGCCTTAGGGCCAGAGGGTTTCTAGCCAACAAAAAGAGCACCTTGTGGCCTTAGGGCCATAAGGTTTCTAGCTAACAAAAAGAGCACCCTGTGGCCTTTTGGCCATAGGGTTTCTAGCCAACTAAAAGAGCACCCTATGATGGCCTTAGGTCCATAGGGTTTATAACTAACACAAATATCACCCTATAGCCTTAGGGACATAAGGTTTCTAGCCAAAAAAAAGAGCACCCTATGTGGCCTTTTGGCCATAGGGCACGTTGTGGCCTTAGGGCCGGAGGGTTTCTAGCTAACCCGTGTGGCCTTAGAGATATAGGGTTTTTAGCTAACACAAAGAGCACCATGTAACCTTACGGCCATAGGGTTTCTAGCCAACAAAATGAGCATCTTGTGGTCTTTCAAACATAGGGTTTATAGAGAGCACAAAGAGCACACTATGGCTTTAGGGACATAGGGTTTCTAGCTAGCACAAAGAGCACCATGTGGCCTTAGGGCCATAGGGTTTCTAGCCAACCAAAAGAGCACCATGTGGCCTTGGGGACATAGAATTCCTAGCCAACAAAAAAATCACCTTGTGGCCTTTTGGGCATAGGGTTTCTAGCCAACAAAAAGAGAACCTTGTGGCATTAGGGATATACGGTTTCTAGCTAACCCATGTGGTATTAAGGCCATAGGTTTCTAGCTAACACAAAGAGCAACCTATGGCCTTAGGAGCATAAGGGTTTTAGCTAGCACAAAGAGCATCATTTGACCTTAGGGCCATAGGATTTCTAGCCAAAAAAGAGAGAAACATATGCTTTAGGGCCATGGGGTTTCTATCCAACAAAAAGAGCACCCTGTGGCATTTTGGCCATAGTGTTTCTATCTAACCCATCTGGCGTTATGGCCATAGGGTTTCTAGCTAGCAAAAGGAGAACCCTATGGCCTTAGGTCCATAGGGTTTCTAGCTAAAAAAAAGAGCACCATGTGGCCTTAGGGCCATAGGGTTTCTAGCTAACCTCTCTAGCATAAGAGCCATAGGGTTTCTAGCTAACCCCTCTAGCATAAGATCCATAGGATTTATAACTAGCACAAAGAGCACCCTGTGTCCTTATGGACATACTAGGGTTTCTAGATAACACAATGAGCACCATGTAGCCTTAGGGCCATAGGATTTTTAGCCAAAAAAGGAGAATTCTATGGCCGTTGGGCCATAGGGTTTCTAAACAACAAAAAGACCCACCATGTGGCCTTAGGGCCATAGGGTTTCTAGCCAATAAATAGAGCACCTCGTGGCCTTTTGTCCATAGGGTTGCTAGCCACAAGATTAGCATTATGTGGCCTTAGGGCCATAGGGTTTGTAGCTAACACAAAGAGCACGCTATGGACTTAGGGCCATAGAGTTTCTAGCTAGCATAAAGAGCACCATGTGGTCTTAGGGCCGTAGGGCTTCTAGCAAACAAAACAAGCACCTTGTGGCCTTAGGGCAATAGGGTTTCTAGCTAACAAAAAGAGAACCATGTGGCCTTAGGGTTTCTAGCTACTAACAAAAAGAAAACCACATGGCCTTAGGGTTTCTAAACAATAGAAAGAGCACCATGTGGCCTTTTGGCCATAGGGTTTCTAGCTAACACAAAGAGCATCATGTGGCTTTAGGGCCATAGGATTTCTAGCCAACAAAAAGAGCACCCTGTGACCTTAGGGCCATCGGGTTTCTAACCAACAAAAAGAGAACCTTGTGGCCTTAGGGACACAGGGTTTTTAGTAGCCAACAAAAAGAGCACCATGTGGTCTTAGTTCCATAGGATCTCTAGCTCACAATACGACCTTGTGGCCTTAGGGTCATAGGGTTTCTAGAAAACAAAAAGATCACCCTGTGGTCTTAGGGCCATAGGGTTTCTAGCTAGCACAAAGAGCATCTTGTGGCCTTAGGGACATAGGGTTTCAAGCTAACAAAAAGAACACCCTGTGGCCCTAGGGCCATAGAGTTTCTAGCCAACAAAAAGAGTACCATGTGGGCTTAGGTCCACAGGGTTTCTAGCTAACCCATGTGGCTTTAGGGCCATACGGTTTCTAGCTAACCCTTGTGGCCTTATGACCATAGGGTGAGTCTAGCTAACACAAGGAGCACCATGTGGCCTTAGGGTCATAGGGTTTCTAGGTAGCACAAAGAGTACCCTTGGGCCTTACGGCCATAGGGTTTCTAGCTTACAAAGGGAGCACCATGTGGACTTAGGGACATAGGGTTTCTAGCCAACAAAAAGAGCACCTTGTGGCCTTAGGGCTATAGGGTTTTTATCTATCAGAAAGAGCACCATGTGGCCTTAGGTACATAGATCTTCTAGTCAACATAGATAGCACCCGATGGCCTTAGGGACATATATTTTCTAACTAACAAAAAGAGAACCATGTGGCCTTAGGGCCATCGGGTTTCTAGCGAACACAAAGAGCACTTTGCGGCCTTAGGGCCATAGGGTTTATAGATAGCAAAAAGATCACCCTGTGGCCTTAGGGCCATAGGGTTTCTAGCTGACAAAAAGAGCACCCTGTGGCCTTAGGGGGGACAAAGGGTTGCCTAGGAGCACCTTATGGTTTGGGCTTATAAGCTCTCTATAATATAGGGAATCTTATGATCCTAGGGCCATAGAGTTCCTCACTAACATAGATAGCACCCTATGGCCTGTTGGGTATGCAAGCCCACTGTGCGTCTTAGCCTATGGGAACACTTTTTAGAAGCATGCAAGTAGCTTCAGTTGGAGTCCAAGTTATGCATGGCAAGTCTTGCTATTTATATACTGTAAGGTTGTTTACACATTAATAATCAATCATAGCGTGATTTTCTTGTTGATTTCTGTTGTGTATCGAACTAATATCAATTTCAAAGCCTTGTTTTAGCCTCTCGGTAGTCGGTTACTGTCATGCTATTTACTATCATGCCAAAAACTTTGTACAGGTTATAGACACTACCACATAAAAAGTGGTAAGCCCACCCTTTGTTGTTTGGTTGGGTTCTGGTATGTCTCACATTGATGGTTGTTTGAGGAAAGTACACACACACACACCTATGTTATTGTCAAGGGGGGACTTCTACTCATAGTTTCAGGTGATTGGACTCTGCCATGGTCTGTATCAAGTCCATTTTCAGTGGTTTGGTCTTGAGGGGGGGGGGGGGGGGGGGGTTTGTTGGGTATGCAAGCCCACTGTGCGTCTTAGCCTGTGCAAGTAGATTCAGTTGGAGTCCAAGTTATGCATGGCAAGTTTTGCTATTTATATACTGTAAGGTTGTTTACACATTAATAATCAATCATAGCGTGATTTTCTTGTTGATTCCTACTGTGTATCTAACTCTCTCTCTCTCTCTCTCTCTCGTTCGTTCTGTGCAGCACAAATTCTCCTAGCCATGGCACCGCAAAGGCTTCATCCCCTTAGGCCTGCAACCCCATCATGGCCCTATGGCCATAGGGTTCTAGTACAATGCCATTAGTACATAATGCTCTTGTATGCATTACCTAAGGCAAATTGATCACTCTATGGCCTTAGGGCCATAGGGTCCCTTTTTAAACGAAAACGATGCAAAAAAATACTCTTTTTGCTAGCTATAAACCCTATTGCCCTAGGGACACAAGGTGATCTTTTGTTAGAAATAAATCTGAAGGCAAAGGGATTTTGCCCACTATATACATTGTCATGTAGACATGGGTGTACACTTATGTCACACCCATGAATATAGGCATTGACCAATAAAGACAAGTTTAAACCCGGTGGTCCTGACCTTCGTGCACCTCTAGAACAAGGTGTGCATGGATTGGGCATGGCTAGAGAATGAGAGGTAATTTACATTGTGCCAATGTAGAAGCTCTAAGGGGACATTTATGTCACTCAATGACACCTACATGGGAACCATGTACATAGAAACTCTCATTAGATTAGACTGCACCTTGTGGCCCGAGGGCCATAGGATGCCAATGTAGAATCTCTAAAGGGAATTTAGGCCACTCAACCTAGGTCCCAAAGGCTATATACTAGCTATTTTAGGCTTACAAAAGAGGTCACAACTTAGAAATAAATCTGAAGGCAAAGGGTTTTTGCCCACTACATGCATTGTCATGTAGACATGGGTGTGCATTTATGTCACACCCATGAATATAGGCATTGACCAATAAAGAAGATATTATATCCCGGTGGTCCTGACCTCCATGCGCCTTTAGACCGAGGTGTGTGGAGATTGGGCATGGTTAGAGAATGTGAGATAATTTACAGTGTGCCAATGTAGAAGCTCTAAGGGAACATTTATGCCACTCAATGACACCTACATGGGAACCATGTACATAGGAACTCTCATTAGATTATGGGCGCTAATGTAGAATCTCTAAAAGGAATTTGAGCCACTCAAGTGCATCTAAATGGACACCATGGACATAAGAACTATGATTCAATTAGAGGGCACCCTATGGACCTTGGGCCATAGGGTGTTAGTGTAGAGGCTCTAAAGGGGCATTTAGGCCATTCAAGGGCTACTACTTTGGACCCCTATATCTCAAGGTCCATAGGATTCCCTCTAATGTCATAAGAGATCCTATGATCCTAGTGCCATAGGGTGGCCTAGGTACTCTTGTAGAACCATTTTTTTGGCATCCTTTGGACCTAGGTCCATAGAGTTGAGCATAGATGGGACTCTTTGGCCCTAGGCTATATGGGTGCATCAATATCCATCTTATCTAAATATATGTTCTTTTTATTTAAAATGGCTCATGAGAGAATGTTAAAGTCGGTTGATGCAACAAGCTCAACACTAAGTTCTTAGTATCTAGATTTTCACTTACCAAATGGTGGAATTGATGATAAAGTCCACTTGTTCTTTTAGGATTAAGAGAAATTTTCCTTCAAAGATTGTGGGATTGTTAAGGAGATAAGGAAAGATTGTTCAAATCTTGAAATGTCTCCATGTCTTGGAGTAAAGCTACTTGATGGTGATTCCTACTTGTTGGATCCTATGGCCTTTGCTCAGAACTTGGTGAACATTGATAATGATGGAGTGACAATGTCAAAAGCAGGGTGGGTGGAGCTTAAAGAGAACACTCCAAGTGGGAACTTCATAGAATTATATATTGAGAGCTTTAAGAAGTCACTGAATATTTAGGTAAATTGAGCAGCACAAAGAAGAATAAGAAGAGAAAGAATGAAGACATAGGTAAAGCAAGACAAGGTAAGACTCTCAAGGAGAGTCAGACTCCCTCACTTGGAGACAAAGACAATAGAAGAAATGTGGCGGAAGAAAATCTTTCAATTATACCTTTACAAACTCATGAGATAGGAGATGCTAGTCGACTTGCAACCCCAAAAATTGAAACCTCCTTATTGGTAGTGGTAGTGGTCGTAGACTCACTCTCCTTAGCTATGATGGACTCTATTATATAGCCCAAAGAAAAAGATATTGATAAAGAATTTTCCAAAACATCTAAGAGTGGGCTAGATGGATACATTATTGGAACTGCACACTATTTTAAATTTTGTGTGCAATTTACCCAATTGATCCCATTTGAACATGCAACCTTGCACTTGAAGGCTAAAATGCAAATTATTGTCAGATGTATATGTGAAATACCTTTTGAAGTAGTTTGCAGGGCACTCTAGGCTAGTCTCCAATGTAATAGACCTGATGCCGTATAATCCAATTACAATAATTCCTAAAATAGCTCAAGTGCATGGAGACAAGCTAGCAACATACCATATATTGAATTCTCTCTGGTCGACATTCCATCATAACGGCTAGAGAATTTTTCCGTAACAACAACACTAAACATGCTTCTAGGAAAGAGCTCTACAAGTTTAGAACCACAAGGATAGTGGTAGATGCTCCCAAAGAGGTTGCTGTTTGAATATCCAAAATGGAAAACATGGAGAGAATAACAACAATGAAGCACCATCCTTATGTGAAGGTCTTGAAGCATTGCTGTGGTCAATGTATTGCATATTCTAAACCAACAAAACCCATGGTAGGAGTTCCTATCACTCATCCGAGTCCAACACCTTGGGATGTAATTTCCACTTTCCTACATTCATTTTTGTTACAAATATGTATTGAAATAAAGTTAATTTACTTTTATATATTTTGAAGGCCTTTATAAATGTGGCAAACATCACAGTCAACCATAAATCATTTGTTAACACAGAAGCACACATGGTCATGCACAATGATGAAATCTACGACTAGTGGATAAAGTTCTTGGAGAATCATCAGGCATCAGCTGCTCGTGGGCAACAACCAAGCATAGCAACCTTTATGTACCTAAATGGTGTAGAAGATAAGGATGTCAAGTTACTACAATAGGAGCTGATAGAAGAGAAGACCTTCTTAATGAAGCAACCACATCAAGCGGACATGCTCGACCTCATTGCACGTGTAACGAACTTAAAACAGACCAGGGTTTTTGAGCCTCAAATGTTGATTGTGTTTAAAGAGCTAGATCCATTAGCAATAGTAGCTACTTCATGGGAAGAATGTAAGTTTCATTATAACACTAAGGATGCGAGATTCACGAGCTGTACTCAATGGCTAAATCTCTTACTACAAAAAACAAAGGAGAAAGAGACACTTCCAGAGATCACCAGGGGATATGTGCAGTGGATCATTGCACAAAAGAATGGCACTTCTAATTTGTCATTTATTTTACCTTGTACAATCAAGTGTATTGGAAATAATTTGAAAGGCATTGAGTTTTTCGTAGCGAGATTAGCTCTATAATTTGTATTTGTGTCTGTATCATAGATACACAACACAAAAGTCTTACATCTAGTGGTTGGAGTGCTATTCAATTTGGTAAAGTAATTAATTAATTATGTGGGGTAGCACATCACCCATCAAAGTTTGTAATTTCCGGCTTAATCAAGTATCAACATGCTACTTCCCTAGAGAAGGAAATTTTGGAAGAAGCTAGATGGTATGAAATGCATGTTCTACCTTTTTTAGCTCCTTAATGGGATTAGAGACCATCCAAACATGTACTCTTTGCAAAGTAGTTTTTGGGGTTTGGGTATTCTTTAGTCAAGGAGAGCAGTACATCAACTACTCTAGTGTTAAAGAGTCACTGTTGGAGCCAATGCATACTCTCTGCATCAACAACAAGGAGTATGATGCTGTGACCATGACAAAATCTTTGTTTTGTGCGTTGTGCAATCAAATGCATCTATGTCAAAGAAGATGATCAAGTAATAGATAGAGGATGAAGAAATTGAAGAACCATTGGATGAAAGTATTGATGCCATTCTAGAAATTCTATAGGAAACAGGTTAATCTAGCCACCCATGATATTACATCACTAATGTTTAGATTAATATTTTTATCATTTTATTTTATTTGTCCCATATCAAATATACCATCATGTTCAAAACATTAATCTTAGTTTTTTTTTTTCTCAACTTATTACCTTTGAAAGAATGTGAAGTTGTGAGTTTGAGTTTTTTCACAATAAATGAATTAGACTTAAGTGTAGGATATTATATGGACATATTGTGGCAAATAGCATCCTACATATATATGGTCATAAGATATATTATCTAATACTCTAATGTAAAGTGATCATATGTTGTTTATTATAAATCATTTATAGTGAGTCAGATAAAGCTAGAGGTTTGGTCAGAACACCCTATGACTTGAGGATCATAGAGTTTTTTGTAGACATGGCACCTAGGGCCATAGAATCCCCCAAAATCATTTGGGATAGCTTACAACCTTACGGCCATAGGGTGATGACATAGAATCTCTATAAGGACACATAAGCATTTGGGCTACCCTACAGCCTTAGGCCATAGGGTGTCAAAATAGAATCTCTATAAGGACACATAAGCTAGCCAAAAGCATTTGGGTATACACCTTCAGTGTTGCTAGCTTTATACCATACTTCATGCTTGTTGAGTGCTTGACACCCCTATAATTGTAATTCCAAGGGTGCCTAGCCAAAGAAATTCTAGTGCCTAACTGGGAAAACTCCACCATCTGATGTTGAGATGGAACTACCCAATATCCTTCCACTGAACCCGCTTCCTCTTGCCCTTGTTATTTGTTGGTGCCTCAGAAGACCCAATGCTAGCATTGTCCTTCTGGATAAGTTCGTAAATTGCCTCCTGCTCAAGCTGATCCCACCTTTTAGTGGACATCTCAAATTCATAAGGCGTGAGAGGATTGTAGGTTTTGGTGTCGGATCATACAGAGTGCGTTTTCCTTTGTCAGACGGGTTGTGGCCAATTTATGACAATGCAAGGCTGTGTGGATCCATCCCTGCAGAAGAGGCTGATTCATCTTGATTCTAGCTTCAAAGAGAATCTCAGCCATTTCTCTGTATTGGGGGCCCAGTCTTTGTTTACCGGTGGTATTCTTTTCAGGGATTTTGGAAGACTGCACAGTCAGTTGAAGCAATTGATTTGTGATATTTGTCAAAGCATAGATCTGGATCTTCCCCTATACAGAGTTTGACCCTCTACATTTCTCTTTCCATTTCCATGACATCATCCAGTTTGAGAGCGTCATTGATCAGTGTTTGCCAGGTTTTCCATTCCACCATGGCTCGCTCATACTAGTCCTGGAGGTCATTAGTGATACTAAAGTAGGTGAGTAGATCCACTGGTTCTGGATGCTGAGGATACAGAGCCGGAAAAAATCTAGGCAGTTTAGCTTTTTTAGCAGGTAATGCATGCAGGAGAACTAGAAAGTCGGGCACAAGCTCCAGAATATTGAGAAGAGCCTAGTTCTCCTGCTGCATCATCTTCCTAGTAACCCGGACGAGTTGAAAGAGTCTTCGAAGCGCAATTGCCTGTTCTCCTACTGTCATTTGAGTCTGAGGTCATTTGCTACTAGAAGACTGGTTTTCAATGATAGCTTGCACCCTCTGGTCCAAAACTCCTATGGAAATTTGCATCTGAAGTAAAACTTCTTTCAGTTGAGTTCTAACTTCCTTCATACACTTGTATGTAGGCCTGTTTCCAAGCACTAGTTCTAGTTCAAGAGTTAGAGAGTGTTGGTCTGCAGTGGACTATCGCTGCAAGTGTGGATTGGCTATCCTATCATCAGAAGTCAATGCCCACTTAGGCACTCTTTCCAGTAGTTGGATTCTACTAGGATGCACAGTTAATTGGCACACTTCTTGATCATGGAAGGCAACTGATTTTTAGTGTTGAGTCATTTCTCTGGCTCCAACATACAACCTTTGAAAGTGTTCCAGATCAAAGATCAGAGTATCATCCTCCAAATCACTACAAGAGTTTGTGTGCACTTGTGACGTTTTTAGCGACGGAAATACATTGGGTTTTTATACTCCCCGGTGTCGCTAAGACCGTCACTAATAGTGTCGATATATAATGATGCTAAAAGAGATGGTTATAGGCTACCTATAGCAACACTTATAGCGACGTTGCAAAGCCTTATATAGCGACGCCCGATAGTAAAATTTTTTGGTGGCAAGGCATTGAATGCCCTACCACCCATCAACCATATTGAAGGTTTCAATAATAGAGTAAACCTAAATGAATCCAAGATAAGCACAGATTCACCTTTGAAAGAAAGTGCAAGCTTAGGTATAGACCCAAAGTAGTCACCCACAAGACAATATAACCATTAACTCCATTATCCATAGTATTATTTGCAGAATAAAATACAAAACTGACAAAAGTAAATTGATGAAAGTAAATCAATGACAATTGTACACATCATAGGAAAAATCAATTGATTGTTAAGCTTTGCAAATGTAATAGTTATAACACAATTGTCATTATTGAGAAAATATACATGGTTTTCCAATAGCTACAAAAAGATGTATACACGTCATCTCATGATACATATGCTATGACAAAAGAAAACTAATGCTATCTAGCTACGACTAGACTGATGTCGTCTAATCAGACGTCTCATCGCGTCCAAGCGGCATATTTGTCGGATTCTGCAAAAAAAAACAATAAGACAACTTTCTGTAAGTATAAAAATATAATTTACAAAACAATACAAAAAATTGAAAAGAGTAAACCCTAATAACAACCATGCCGCCGCGAGAACTTAGAATGTCCATCAAGGCGTTTAAGCCCTTTCTCCCTGCGTACTCGCGCTCGTACGGTGTGGGGTCATGTCTGACCACTGTTCAAAACATACAAAGAATCCATTATGTTAGAATTTAAAACTACAAATAGACGTAACTACCAAATCTAAAGAGCAATGCAAAAACAACTTACAAAATTGGCCTCAAATGATGCCCACCCGCCGCTCCCCAAGTCGTGCAAGCTCCCTGCATCTACTCGTGCTTTGGCTGCCTCCTTCTGTTGCTTCCACTTGTCAGGATTCTCACGCGCTGCTTGCTTTGCATTCTTCCAATCTTCTTTGGCCAGCCAATCTGGTCTATTCCACCCATGCTTTATTGCTTTTTGCACTTTAGAACGCTTGTGCTTGCAGTATTTGCACATTCGAACCTTCATCAGGTCTTCATTGAAGTGGTCATCCCGTGCTAACACGAGAAACTCCTCATGTAGCATGCTGATGACTCTGTCTTTTAATTCACTTCGTACTTCACTCCACGTGTTTAGTATGTAGTGTCTAAACACCTGAGAGCAAAGACCGCGCATACGCGAGATCACCTTGTTGCCCTCATCATCCTAGATGATGTCGCCGCTGAAGTCGAAGGAGTAAGGTAAGCCCTCTCGCTTGTGACTTGTGAACCTGGGTGTCCCGACAGGGGTCTCCAGCGGTATGTCAATGGGGGTACGGATGTCAGGTGTCTCCACTGGAGTCTAGGCCCCGAAGCGAGGAGTGTCGACTTGGGTGACTCTCGGAGGAGTAGGTAGTGGTGTGTAGCCAAGAACGGCTGATAGCCGTGCAAAACCTGGCATAGATGGCAATGACATGGCTGGTGTGAGGGGCAGGCAAAGAAGGGGAAGGTAAAGAGCCTCGTTGAACACAAGGAGGTGTCGAGGCATCATCGGCATCATCCCCAAAACAAACACCGCCGCCACCATTAGAGCATCGGTGCCTAGACGAGTGTGAAGATTGTTTCCTCGACACCAAAGCTTTAGAGAACATTGAATGCTTTGAAACAGAGGGAGACGCTGAAGAAGTAGAACGACATGATGGTGCTCCAGAGTGATGATGATCCTCGTACCACTGCCTCTGCCGGGGTGACAAAGAAGAAAGAAACTCATCATCATGCATACCTGCATTAAACAAACGAACATTTAATCTTAATATTGAATGGACAAGAAAACATGACAAGTAGAGAGAGAGAGAGAGAGAGAGAGAGAGAGAGAGAGAGAGAGAGAGAGAGAGAGAGAGAGAGAGGACTCATAAACAGGGAGGGATTCCTGTGTAGAGAGAATCCTGTGAAGTTCTTGTGAATTTGTCTCCTGTGTGCATTCTATGTATCCTGTAAAAGCACTGCGCTCCGAGTGCGATGGAGATTGAGGCTGCAATGGCGAAGGAGGTGATCCGTCTCTGCTCATAGATGCTGCTCATCCCTCCACTAGATCTAGTTGATCAGGCGAAAGAGACGCTAAGAAGTAGTAGTAGTGCTTCTTAGCGTCTCTTTCATCCAATCAAGTAGATCTAGTGGTGGGACGAGCAACATCTATGAGCAGAGATAGATCACCTCCTTCGCGATTGCAGCCTCAGTCTCCATCGCACTCGGAGCGCAGTGCTCATCGGCGAGGAGTGTCCTTGCTTGTGAGAACATACCTGGAGTGGACGCAATGACGATTAAACACAATTTAAATTTCTCAAGTATAGCCACGTGAATACAATATATATTATAAAATGGAGAAAAATTGTTCAAATACAATGTTTATGGATTTAAGAGGTCTCTCTCTCATCCTAGCATAGCTCAACATAACTCCCTATATCAATATAGAGCTCTCCGTTTAGGCAGATGTCCTCCGTTTCATTTTGTAGATCCTCTCCTCCATGCACCCCATAGAGAGTAGCAGGTTGATGCTTGTCTGGCACCACCTCAGCGGCTTCTGATGAGCATCTTCTCCAATCTCCTCCATTGATGCCGTTGACTGGAACATGGTAGTCCTCATACGTACGTGCACTATGAGGGGCTACCTCTATGACGTACCACTAGTTTGATGCAGACTTTGTAGGATGAAATATCACCTGCCAGAGCCACATAACTTACATGAGAGCTTCCAAGCACATAACTTCTAAAATTGGATAGCTTCCAAGCATATAACTTACTTGTTCACAATGCTCGGGTAGTACGAAAGTATCTCTTAGGCCGGTCCATTTTTTAGTTGAATCCACTTCAAGAAAACCAGACTCTCCTCTGCGCATAGTAGCATTGCGACCCTCCATGTTTATCTTGAACCATTGCACGTCGAACAAGTCGACAAAAAATCCTCTATAACTGATCCTCAAAATCTCTTGAAGTGGGCCGAAGTGAGTGAGTGCCACCACCACAAGGTCGCGCAACCTCGAGAGTAATCCCACTCCTCCTCGGTCACTTCTTCACCGCACTATTGTGTGCTTCTAAATTGGTTGTGCAACCATCTGAAGATCATGAATGTTGGTAGGCTCTCCAGACCTGCTGGATAATGCATCGGTGGTCGTCTTCCCCGTCTCCACTCGATCGGTGCCCTGTGTCGCTCTTGCTTTGCATCCTCGTATTGTGAAATCCACTTTTGCATCACTAGATTGTGAAGCATGCAAATCAATTGATTTTAGCCTCTAGATCTTTCGTCATCTTCTTCTCAACACCGAGATTGCACATGACAATCCCAGATATGCGCTCATCATCTATGGTTCTCCATAGCGTGTCCCAGGCTTTATCAAATCCATCTAGCCACTCTCTAATGTAAACTAGGGACTCTGATACCAGCCAACCTTCTGCCATGCTACCCTCCAGATGTGCCTTCTGACGCACATATCCCTTAAGTGTTTTCATGAAAAGTTCTGAAAATAAAATCCATCTGGAATGTACTGTGCCAGCTATTTCCACCTCATCAACTATGCGAACAAGAAGATGCACCTGAATGGTTAGCATGGTAGTAGAAAAGTGTTTCTCAAACATGCACACAACCTCCACAGCATTTAGTTTGGAGAATGGTATGGAGTCTAAATTGATCTCTTTTTGTGAGATCCATTGCACCAACTTTGCTGCAAAGAAGCGCGTCTTGTCCGTCGCACAGCATGCTTGCATTGATTACAAGGACATAAGGTCCTTGTTGAGAGATAGGTGTTTCGGTTGGATGGCCCCACATCCTCATCACTACTCATAATGAAGGTAAAACCCTTATGACCTGGACATAAATTTAATCTTCTATTGGCATCCTTCGTCTTTTATCTCTCTCTCTCTCTCTCTCTCTCTCTCTCTCTCTCTCTCTCTCTCTCTTTGTTCACACTGTAAACTACCTCACATTCTCTAGTCATGTCCAATCCCCGCACACCTCGGTCTAGAGGTGCACGGAGACCAGAACCACCGGGTTATAATCTTGTCTTTATTGTTCAATGCCTATATTTGTGGGTACGAGAAATCTACACACCCATGTCTACATGATAGTGCATGTAGTGGACAAAACCCCTTTGCCTCTTCTCTAGCTGTAGCAATTCACAGCATCTTAACATCTCTTCACAATAGATCTTTGTTCGAGAGATTACTTAGCACATTACATGTTGACCTCCTATCTCAATATCATGCCGTTGAAAGCTTTCCAACTTAAGGTCGCATCCATAGAGAGGAAGAGAGGGATCACCGTTCATCTAACTCTAATTTTTTAACCGTAATCCCGAAGGTAGACTCTAATATAAAAACTCAATCCAAAATCTAATCTTAAATCTAACCTAATTTAACATGTGGTGATTCACAGCTAATTAAATATGGTTACTGTGAGAGTTAATAGGTGTCAAATTTTGATGGCAATATACATATTGTTGTGTAACTAGAATTTGCTCTTTGGGCAAAGCGCGCCTTCATTGACATGCACTAAAATCTAACCTAAATCTAATCTAATCTTAAATCGAACATAAATCTAGATGTAGTCTAATCTTAAACTCAAAATAAACCTAAATCTAATCTAATCTTAAATCTAACCTAAACCTAAACATAATCTAACTTAAATTTAAATTTAATATATCTAGTTAATCTTAAATCTTGTCTTAATCTTAAATCTAAATCTAATCTATTATTAAACTCATCATAAACCTAAATCTAATCCAATCTTAAATCCTAAACCTAAATATAATCTAACTTAAATCTAACATAGCTAGCTAATCTTTAATACTGCCCAAATTTTATATCTAACCTAATCTTAATCTAACGTAAATCTAAATCTAGCCTAATCTTAAACTCAACATAAACATAGATTTAAATGTAATCTAACCTAATCTAATTTAAATCTTAACCTAATCTCTCTCTCTTTGTTTTCTCCCCTTACCTCTCTCTTTCGTCTTCTCCCCCTCTCTCTCTGTTTGGTTTTTAATTCTCTCTCTCTTTCTCCCTCTTTCTCTTTCTCTTTGTTTTCTCCTCTCTCCCTCCCTCTCTCTCTCTCTCTCTCTCTCTCTCTCTTTGTTTTATATCTTTCTCTCTCTCATTCTCTCTCTTTACTTTATCTCTCTCTCTCTCTCTCTCTCTCTCTCTCAATGTGTGTGTATGCATTCTTTGTTTATGCATGTCTGTATGTGTATGTGTGTTTTGTTCATGCATGCTCTCTCTCTCTCTCTCTCCCTCTCTCTCTCTCTCTCTCTCTCTCTCTCTTTCAAAGACACAATGTGTGTGTTTGTGTGTGTGTGTGTGAGAGAGAGAGAGAGAGAGGGAGAGAGAGAAAGAGGAGAAGGGAACATGAGAGAGAGGAGAGGGAAGGAGCATACCTGGCTCTCCTTCCTCTCCTCGTGTATATGTGTGTGCGTGTGTATGTGTGTGTGTGTGGAAGAAAGAGAGAGAGAGGGAGAGCGCGGGTTACCTTTGCTTGAGCGCCGAAAACTCAGATATGAAATCTGAGTTTTGGGCGCTCTTGATTTATTTTTTACCCTTGTCAGTGTCGCTATGGGCGTCGCAATGTAACAAATAAAATAGCGACTCTCATAGCGACGCTGATAGCAACACCGTGGATTTTCACTTTGGAGCATCGCACTGCGAGCGTCGCTAATGTGAAGTACCTCTTGTAGTGTTAACTACATCCTAGTAATAGGAGCTTGTTGATGTCTCAATCTCTTATTCAGTGTGATGAGCTCTAATGAGTGTTGCTCATCACCCTTTAATGACTCAATAATAGCTTTGGCTTTTTCTTTGCTATCAACAATGTGCTGTGACTGGTAGACTGCAACATCTTTAGTGTTGCCCTTCTGTCCACCGCCTAGGCTGCTGATCGTCAGAATGCTGCTGGTTTGGCTGGTCTTTGTGCTGGTCTGGCTGGTCTTTGTGCTGGTCTGGCTGGTCTTTGTCAGGTTGACTGTCCCCTATTGGCAGCTGATCCACCAGCTCCAGAGCCTGAAGGTGGGGAAGGAGGAAAGTCATTATCATTAGGTTTGTTTGCCAGGTTGTCCTCCTCTTCCTCATCCTTCTCTTCTTCCCTCTCAGAGTCCTCATCAGGATTATTTTGCTTTTAAATATTATCCACGATGCCTTGATTTGCTAATGCTGTGTTGTATTTAGAGAGCTTGTCTTGCAGATCACTCTGCATGGTCTCCATAAGTGCCTTTAGGTTGTCCATATTCAGAGTGACGTTGCCTTCTAGACTCAAAATATCAGCAAGATTGTTATAAACATATCTCTTTGTAAGAGAAGCTTTTACTACAGTGTGGGCTGTCATCAGTTCTTTGAAGTCTGCCGGCTTCATTCTTAGTAGATTCTAAAATCTATCAGCATCTCTCAAGGCTGCTGCCTTGTCTTCCTTTAATTGTTGATTTTTAATTTCTATCTTCAACAACTTTGTCTGCAGCTCATTAATTGTCCTTATTGACTGATTTTCAGCAATAGTATGCCTGAGGTTTTGTGTAGCCACATCTTGTTGAAGTTTTTGAACTTGTTGTTGGCTGATTTTCAGTTCTACATTTAGCTTAACCATCTGCTCATTGGGAGCTGATGCATCCATCATCTATCCTAAAGCATCGACAATGGTGTTCCATGATGATTGGATAAGCATTGAGCAGCCATTAGCTACTGCTGCCTGGTCAGATTGGAGTGGCTCATAAACCATAACAAGAGCCATGTATGGTAAGTGTGCCAAATTAGATGTTTGAAAAATTAGTCGGCCTTTGAGAGGGTTTTGTTGTATCTGCTGCAGTTTATCCTTCTTGGTTATGGATAAAGACAATTCACTGAAAGGAATTCTATTGGCTGGATTTTCAGGTACTAAACCTTTCCCCTTGTCTTTGTGTACCACCTTTTCAGCACTTGACGTTTTTGCTTGGTCCTTTCTAGTGCTGCTATCTGTTGCAGGCTGCTCTTCTTGCTAGCCCTTCCCAACAGTGATATGTGCTGGAGTCTATTTTGCTGAAGTCTGGCCTGCTGAAAGTTTCCTAATAGGCAAAGATTTAGCCTGATTCTCCAGTTGCTTTAACAAAGCACTGCTTTTGGCCAACATAATCCTTGGTTTCTTGGAACTACTGGTTTCCATCGGTGTGGCCTTTATCTTTTGTGTAGTTAGGGCCAACTGAGTGCCTGGAGACTCTTCGTCTGAAGAAAGATCAACATTGTTAGTCTTTGGGATTGGCTTCTGACTCCAAGCCATCCATACCTGATAATGAGCATATGGAGTAGTTGTCCAGTATAGAAATTGCCAGACATACCAAGCTTTGAATACATTCTAAGATTTCAGCTTGGCAGTCTACTAGAGCACATTATGAGATATGATCTGACATAAGTTGATTTTAGCTGTAGCATCTAATCATTTTGCAAGCAGCATAGCAAACAGATTTTCTGACACATACGTGGGATTATTCTTCAGGCTAACAACCTTTGCAACAAACCTATAAGCTGAGGGGACGTCCAGTTCTACTACTGGAACCCCTTGTGCACTGGCCTTGTGTTTCTTCTTGGCTACTTCATCCTCTTTCAGAGCTGCACTGATCTATTCGGCAAATGCTGTGGTCGACTTTGGCTCAGACACTGTTGACAATAGCACTACCATCCTTGGCATTAAAAGAATCAACAACTTGCTTGATTATGGCCGTGTCAAAATCTATTCTTGTAGCTTGTACCACCACATGCAAGTCCCATAGTTGAACAGTGCTTCTGCCTACTCTGTGAACACATACCTTTCTATTAGGAGAAAGTTGGACTCACTTCTGGGCCCTGTAAGAAGTTCCACGTTGGCTTAGAGAGAGAAAATGAAAATGTTAAATTGTGCATTTTATGTGATACTTTTTTGCACCAACAAAAAGCCAAAATGACATTCTTTGGTAGGTAGCCACCATCTTTATCATTCTTATCCTTTGTTCTCTTGTTAGGAATCCAACTAACCGTATGACTAATGATTTGAAATTCCAACTTACAAGTGTTCCCTCTAGAAACATAAGCCATAGGAACTCTATCAAATCTACATGAGAATATGGCCTTCCCTCCCAAAACTTGAGATATTTCATGAGTTTCGAGTGTCAATCTATTTTTCTATCAACTCTAGGAATGGAGAACGCTTCTTTTTTTGATGAAAACACCAATTTGAACTTGCAATCCTCAACCCCTTTATCTTCAACACTTACCTAAAGAAAGAACACACATCATCTTCATGTTGGTGTATTGCAAGAGTACACACCGCTGCAAAAACGTAAGAGGGAGTCTTTCTTATCTCAATGGGAGCAAGAACTTAGAAGGACAAAAAAGAAACACCATTTGGATTTGTGGACCGATGGGTCTATTTATCCAAAGGATCCTACGACAAATGTGTCACCTCCCTTTTCTAATATCACTAACCTCTTACATTTCACAGGCGATGGCAGGGATGGGCTATTGAGATACACCGAACATTTGGAAATGAGAGGATTGAATGCGAAAAAGCAAAGAAACCTCCTGGCGATGCAGAACATGCAGCTGAAGAAACTTAATACAGCATGCTCTCGAAAGATTTCATGAAACAAAGAGACAATCCAAAGCCTTGAGAAGAAGATCACGAGTTTGCGAGAGAAAGACACCATGCTTGGTAGTTGAAAAAGAAAACAAGGTCTGTGCAACATAGAGAACATGAAGATTGGTAGTGGTGGCCTAAAAAAACGAATACAAGTGTTAAGTTAGCTCGAGGTTTGTTTCTGCTTTTGTATCTTCAATGTGCTTCACTAACAAATGGATACACTTTCGAATACATGATCATAACGCATGGTGCTTTTTTTTGCAGGTCTTTGCTGCACCCAAACTGGAATGGTGTAGGCTTCAATGCCGGAGTGCATTACAGCCATCTAGTTCCAAAAGAAGTAGTTGAAGAGATGATAACTCAGAAAAAAATTCATAAGTTGAAAGGGAGCCCTCTGTCAAATAATGAAAAGGTGGTTCATTTGTACATATGTTTTGCATGGAAATTAAAGCCAGATAGTGAGTCAAAAAGAGTGATCAAAGCATTAGAGGGAGTGCTCTCAGACATTGGTTTGCATGGAGGCAATGTCAAGATCAAAGAGGACCCTAAGATGTCTCAAAGTTTTTACAAGGTACCTAGGAAAGCATCGATAGGCAGCGTGAAGTCCAAAAGGTTTCTTGGGTTTAACTTTAAAGATTCAAATGGAGAGGAGAGGAGAAACCTGTTCAACAAATGGAAACAGTTTCACAAAGTGGTTAAAGACAATGATGGTGGTGGGACAATCCAAAATCACAAGGCAGACGCGTGGAAATCACTAGATAAAATTTTCCACTACGTTGAACAACATTCTTGGGACCAAAGTAAGCTCACATCATTTCAAGCAGCCTCGTTGGATTGGAAGAAGGCTTACCTTACAGGGTGGGGTGGGCAACATATCACACATTACATGGTGGGTTAGCATGCTATGTATACCAAAAAAAATTAAAATGGTACTCTACTCAACATTTTGTTTTATTTCAATGCAACACATACTGTTCAACCATGGTCCATATTTTGCCAAGACATATGGCTCACTATCAATATGGTCCACACAAGGCATGGAAAAAACACACTACATGGCAAGAACAGGTTACTTTAAGCACACTAGACAAAGGATAAGGCCAATAGCCTATTAGGGTTACACCAATGGACTTATAGATGACTTATTCATAGAGCAAGGCAAAAGGAGCTTCTTAAGAGTTCAAAAATTACAGGTCTTTACAACACATCCGCAAAGAGAAGAACAAATGGCTCGAGAAAATTCAAATGGGAGGGATCACCATGCAAGGTGGCGATAGTCACGAGTCAGGAGCGGAAAAAGATGGAACTGAGCCCGTCGTTTTTATCCTCTTTGATGCACCTCCTTCTTCCTCACTCTATACCTCTTTGATGTGCAAGCTCCGTAGACGAGCTTGTTCCTATGTTGATGGCAGCATCGCGACTGGCATTAGGCATCTTCTTTCCCTCATAAACAACTGCTTGTTGTATGGATCTAAGCTCTCCAGGTCTTCAGCCCCTGCAGCTAGAGCCTGAGCTGTGTAGGACATGAAATAGGGGGCTCTGAGTTCTTGGCACCCATACCCAATGCCAAAGAGGCATGGAGCAAAGTGTTTCTCAATCAGAATTAGTCTTTCTACGTTTAGTAGGAGGGGGTGCCCACCACACAATCTTGTAATGACTTTCATTGCAAGCAATGGGAACTTTGCATTGTCCTCGGAGTATTCCTTGTGGTATATTATGATCTACAAAACAATATTAAAACATTTATGGGTGTAAGTGAGATGAGTACAATTGACAAGTACTTGAATTTTTTTGCAAACCTTTTTGTGGTTGAAATGCCGGACGTAGTGAGACAACACTGCGTCCTTGCCTTATACTCCAATGACAAGCCCTTGCCGTGAGCCTCCCACTCTTCTAAGGAAACTATCGTCATACACTAGCACCTGTCAAAAAAAAGATTGATCATGATATTTCATCACTGGGCTATCTCCAATACCATCTAAATGCCTTTAAAAATTACCATATGATTCTCGTCCATTTCCAACATCGACCTTCCCCACAAGTGAATAGACTGACTATTCAATACCTGAGATTTGGGTGCCACGGGCCTACCCATTTTTTTCAAGCCAAGTTGTTTTGTTGTTGATTGGAACTGCTCATTTGTTGGAAAATTGGCCTCTCCGGACTTTGCTTCATTGAATGTATCTTTGATCAGTTTTGCCACCCTGAAGTGAACTGTGAGGTCGTGGACAACTGCGTTAGCAAGAAGATGTTGGTCCACTCCATCATCATCCACAAATCCCATGTCTGCCTCACAAAGATTTTCAATTGTAGCTAGACAATAGTCCTCCCGTATATTCAGCTCATGCATGATATCTGTGAGCAGAATGTAGTGGGTGTTGCCCGCCATAGCAACGTTGGGAGCACAATTCAGAGGCAAAGTACTTCCTTATTTGGTCTTTCTTACTTGCATCCTAATGATTCATTCGCAAGAGAAGCAAGAGTTAAGACTGCATCAAATGTTTCCTTTAATACCTCTACCCACTCTTCATCTGGGTCAAACTGCACCTCCACATCCTCTACCTCTTTCTTCGGCGTCAATGGGCAACTACCAAAAGTTGATGATTGGCCCAGTCTTTGACTCACCATCCGTCTTCAAGTACAAGTAATAGACAAACCCGTGATTCAATTCCACTAAGTGACACTTTTTTAAGTACTTCATACACCTGTCTTGTATAAGCAGTGCATTGGAGGGACACTTTTCTAGATAGTGATTCAGTCTCCTTGCCGCACTCTTGTCATGGTCAAGGTCGGTTGGGTGCACATATCTCATGCCATCAATTGTCATGGAATTGTCACAAATGACTGCCTCATATTGTTGCAAATGGGTTTGTATGTACTCAAATGAGCAATCAATGATCCTTTATATAGGAAACTCTGCATTAAACATTCCTGATAGTTCTGGTGCACGGTGATCAGCACGGGCGTTGTATAAGAACGTGTATAGTCTTTCTTCACATGTATCCTCGTCCACATCGTCTGTCTCTGAAAGAAAAATCAAGCCAAAAATACTATTCAAAATTGGTATGTATTTGGTGTCATAACCAAGAAAATATTGGGATTGGAGTATCCCTCAAGGTCTCTATTCTCTTGGTTCTATCCTGTGCGCTAATGTCATAATAGGTGATGTGACTAGAGTCAAAACCAGGCAAATAGGGGCCCCAAGAATCTCCGAAAGGCCCTATTCACTTGGTTCTGACCCAAGTTGAATTTACGCTGTACCCATGTCCATTCCAAACAGGTGGACTGGAACAAAGAATTTAATGTTATCACTAAAAGATATGTAGGCCTATTCACTCACTATGCCCAAACATAGCATTGAGAAACAACTCAAGCACGGTCACATAAGGAGTCATTATTCCAACCATGCCTTGAAACTCACAATGTTGCATAGAGAATCCTAACTAATACATACAATTTGTAACTATGCCAATCTTGAGGTTGCGAGACTTCTAATCTTACCCTAACAAGCACCCTCGGCCCTTGGAGTGTTGTTCCCCTTGTGCCCTAACCCCGTAATACAATGTCTTTGGTACGCACACAGTTAACAACACACAGGCAGAGAAGAGCAACCCGGGGGGGGTGGGGAGAGAGAGAGAGAGAGAGAGAGAGAGAGAGAGAGAGAGAGAGAGAGAGAGAGAGAGAGAGAGAGAGAGAGAGAGAGAGAGAGAGATAGAGAGAGAGAGAGAGAGAGAGAACCTATCGTTGCAATATCCAATGGCGTTGAGGTGAATGGTGATGTCGCAAGTGGCTGAGAGAGCAAGAACCAAAAAGTGGCCAGGGGGAAGAGGAAAAAAAGGTGAAGGCAAGGGTGATGGCGATGCGGTAGCAAAGGACTCAAACTAGTGGAGGTCGAAGGCAAGGGCAGTCTGTTTGTTCTACTTGGAGATGGAGATAGTGACTGCAACGGCAATCGGCATCTGACTCTTAATGGTCACTCAAAAAAGGCACGTGGGTTGTGCTCACAAGGACAACCAGTTCGGGATTAATAAACGGGCTTAGATTCCCATGGAGTATGATCTACCAACCAAGTGTACAAGCATCCTAAGTTTAGAGGCATTACCCCCGCCAGAATTTTTAACTATACCCTCGCCTTAGATGAGTGCTCATGCAGTGAGCAAACAGTAAAAGCTTGAGCACTCTTTTCACATCCTCTACTTCCCAACATTTTAACTCTATCCCCGTCGATGCTACGCAGTGAGCAAACCATCTCTTTTGTGCTAACCCTTTTTGTGCATCCTCCTCTTACTCTCTAGTGCTCCCATCGCATTTTTAGACTTCTGTTTTGCAACACTTTAGTGACGCAGATCTCTACACACAGTGAAGAGGTATGCTACTACACTTTTGTGCACTTGTATTTTGTGAGGTCAGTACCAAGCGAATAAGGGAAGGAAAACTCTGTTTGTTGCACTTGCTCACTTGGTACTGACCATCGTTGCTCGGAGAACCTTCTGCGTAAGGAATATTTGATCACAGAATATGTCTCAAGTATTTATTAATGATGTTTGTACAGAAAGTTCGTGAAAACGCTAGACCGAGGAGAGCATTTTCAAGAAAACCAAAAACACCACAACACAGATTTCAAAACACACTACAAAGGTATGATATTATAATTTTCTGAGTCAGTACCAAGCAAGTAGAGGCAATACAACCATATTTGGTGCACTTCTTCACTTTGTGCTGACCTTAGAAAGCTTAAATCCCTTGTGCAACAAATGACATTCGCTAATAATGACATGTCGTTTTTTGCTATTCTATTTGTAGAGATGCCTCGTGCAAAGTCCAGGCCTAGAAGAGCAACATGTGACTCTTTACATGCTCAAGCAAGAAGACGCCAATATGAGGCGCACAAAGGTGTCTTGCAAGAGCTATGAAGGATCGAACAACACATGCAACCGGCCATTCCACGTCTTCTTTTCTAGCAAATAGTGCAAGAGATTTGCAAGCATTGGAGAGTGGGCATGCGATGGACCAGTAGTGCACTTCTCTGCCTGCAAGAAATTGTAGAAGACTACCTCGTTGAATTCTTCAGTGATGGATATATCCTGGGTGCCCATGCACACCGTGTTACTATCATGCCATGAGATTTTGACACTCTTCAGCTACGATGGGCTGCTTCAGCCAGTACCTATCCGGGATAGTAGAACCATGGATATTCTTAACATCCCCCCTCTCCATCCTCGTGCATGACAGACAGAGCCTTCTAGGACTCAAAACAATAGAAGGACACGATCACAGGACAAGAGAAACGATAGAGATGGGCAAGTTGAGCCAGCTGTAGAGGGGCATGAGCAGGCCAGGGTGGACCCTGAGGCAATCATGGGAGAAACAGAGACAATTATGGAGGAGCACGAACTTGTTAGGGAGGAACCAACTAGAAAGCAAAATGAGCAAGGCATGGAGGAGCCAGTTAGGGAGGAGACTATGCCAGTAAGGGAGGAAAATGTGCCTTCCAGGGAGGAGAATGAGCCATCCATGGAGAGAAATGAGCGCTCCAAGGAGGAGAATGATCCTGCCAGGGAGGACCCTGAGCTTGTACCGAAGGATATGGATAAAGGTCAAGAAAGGCAAGGGGAAGCCTCTGCTTCACGAGGGCCCTTTGCATGCACAGATATTGGTGCCAGGAAGGTCAGACTAGTCTTGCAGTTTCAACCTCGATCAACAAGACTTCTTATGCATGCGTAGTTTCTCCAACTCCAACGCAACAGATGCGGTCGTCAACATTGCTATGTGGTACTTCTCAAGCTCTTTATAAGTCACGCTTGGTTCATTAAATGGCTCACTTTCGCTAAGACATGGGTCAATACCAAGCGAGTCAGTGGCTTATGGAATTGGATAGGTAGACCACTCACTCGGTACTGACCCGTGTCTTTGTGGCAGTCATCAACATTTCTATGTGTTACATCTCAAGCTTTTCTTTATAAGTCACACTTGGTTCATTAGATGGCTCACTATCGCTAAGACATGGGTCAATACCAAGCGAGTCAGTGGTTTATGGAATTCGATAGGTACACAACTCGTTCGGTAATGACCCATGTCTTTGCAGCAGTCATCAACATTGCTATGTGGCACGTCTCAAGCTCTTTATGAGTCAAGCTTGGTTCATTAGATGGCTCACTACCATCAAGACATGGGTCAATACCAAGCGAGTCAGTGGCTTATGGAATTTTATAGGTGCCCCAATTGCTTAGTATTGACCCATGTGTTTGTGGCAGTGATAGCCTGCTGAAAAGTCTAATCTCTGCAATTGATTCATGTTAGGCATGCTAACTTGCTTTTGCCTGCTGATGTTCAGAACAAAATATATGTAACACATCCGCTCATCTCGCCTATGCTTCAAAACAAAGGAGTTTCCTTTTTGGCTCTGCTGGGCTGGTTTAGCAGAGTAAATTCTGATCTAGCACGTTTTCTCGTCATTGTATACAATCAATTTTCAGTTTCTTCTTGCCTTGTAAAAGCATGTTGGATTTAGGATCTTCTTTCTCCTCATACTTGATGGTTTGGGTGTAGTGATCATTGGAGTCTGTTGTTAGTTGACCTCGAAGATAAGATTGTCTTCTACGCAAACTCCGGGCAAAGCAGGTTGTTTCATGGGCGTGTAAAAACGTAAGGCACATCTGGATACATTTGGAAGTAGTATCTCTTTGTAATGTATTACTGACTCAAGTGGTTATGTATATAGTGCCGCAAAAAAATTTGTATGTTGTGTAGAGCACGTTTTGTTAGAACATGATCTAGGGACTACCATCCGGCACGAACGGATCACCGTGCCCACGCAGATTGATGACTATAGCTGTGGCTAGCGAACGTGTTTGAATGCCTTGTTGCTCCTCAATCAAATTTTGGATGTACCAAACGTAAGTAATCATTTTGTTTCATTGTTTGTTTGCTACAATGTTGGTATTAAAAGAAGCACCACCTTTACTTACTTTCTTATAATCACGCTTCTACAGGAACTTCAATTACATAGCTACACCCCCAACGATATGCAAATTTTTTTTGTAATGGCCATCCAGTATATTATAATCTCGATAAAGAGACATTAAAGAGAGGAAAGTGTGAGAGTTGAGGAGTTAGAACAGGCTTGCATTGACGAGATGATGCAGCGCTACCAGTAGACTCAAGACAAGGTTCAAAATATGCAAGAAGCAATCAATCAATATTATGCGGACGCTGCAAAAGTAGAGGAATGGGCTATACGTAAGCGGAAAGAGTAAGAACAAAGGGAACCTTCACAAGTGTAGGATGCATGGGAAGCCATGGAAGAGGCCCATGATTTTGAACGACACAAAAGGATGCCCGAGACTAGCGTCCCCCGAGGGAGAAGAAGCAGCAACCGGGGAAGAGGGCAGGGGAGCAGTGGCAGCAATCGGGGGAGAGGGCAGGGGACTAGTGGCACCAACCGAGGAAGAGGGTAGGGGACCATTGGTACTAACCTGGGGAGAGGACAGGGGAGCAGTAGCAGGGGAAGGGAGCAATAACTACCTCTCTTTGTATACATCTTGATAGAAACAACAAAATTTGTAAAGTTTTGAGACAATGAAAAGTGTACATTTTTTAAACATTGATTGAGCGGCACAAAATGTCTCTGTATTAGTCATTTTGAAGAGTACATCATGGTTTGCATGGCATCAAATCTCATTGCGTGCACAATGTATGTGACCTAGCTTCCGGTGGAAGCAATTAAGTGAGGTGTATTTGAGAAGGACTCCTTGCACAATGTTGTTTTCTCCTTGCGTCTTGGAATTTGAGAAGAAGAAAGAGTTAGATGCTATGTCTCAATGTATCAATCAAAATTCATCCATTTAGTAAGCACCTTTCTATTGTTGAGACTGAATGCATACAATTTTGGCAAAAGGGGAAGTTCTTAACATGTAAGATCTACCCTGAATAGTGCAAGAGTTGTAAGACCATATTAGGTAAAGTGGGAAAATCCCAATTCCCAGGTTGGACAACTTTCAATATATCATGTATAAAATATAGAGATTTTGTCAAAAATTTGAGTTTTCTTAAGGTCTCATTCCACTTTATGCACATACAGTACACAATGAAAACAACTAAAATATCATGGTTTCAATCAATTGGATTATTAGGAGAGGAGTATATTGCATCCATTATCGTTGTCTATGTTCTACTGTCCTACCTACAACTTATCTCAACATGGAGAGCTTGGTTTCTAGGTCCACCACTTGTCCAAGTTAATGTAAAAGTGACTCAAGGTTCACAACTTGTGAAAGCAAGGATCCATTGAGGAATACAATCCACTTGGCTATTTTTCCTTAATTTATTGCATGTGACATTTAAGCAAGGTCCACTTCTAATCTATAACTTCTTAATTTGAGGCATGGGGCATACATAAAATATGTAGCATATGCTCTATTGCCTCATAGGAAGGTTGGTTTCAAGGTGCACTTATCCATGCTAGCCTATCTTGGAGAAATGATGGAGCTTGCTTCTCTCCTTGTTTCAATGGAGACTAGCTTGGACAAGTGGTGGACCTTTGCTTCTCTCTATGTTTCAATAGAGTTAGCTTGGACAAGTGGTGATCTTGGAACAAAACCCCCATGTAAAACATATCATGGGTATTCCAAGTGATTAGAAAGATTACCATTTAAGATATAACCTTATAGGTTGGACAACTAGATCTTGGCTTGGAGAAATGGTGGACCTTTGATTCTCTCCATGTTTCAATGGAGTCTATCTTGGAGAAATGGTGGAGCTTGCTTCTGTCCATGTTTCAATGGAGCCTAGCTTGAACAGTTGGTGGACCTTTGCTTCTCTCTATGTTTCAATAGAGTTAGCTTAGACACGTGGTGGATCTTCAAAATAAACCAACTACTATCAATGTTGCCTAGCTTGGACAAGTGGTGGAGTGTTTCTCTACTCCATGTTTCAATGGATCTTAGCTTGGACAAGTGTTGGACCTTAAAACAAAAACCCCATGTACAACATAGAATGGATTTTCTAGATTTCAATGGAGTCTAGATTTAACAAATGGTGGAGCTTGTCTTCATCCATGTTTCAATGAAACTAGCTTGGACAAGTGGTGGACCTTGTAACAAACCCTCCCATGTACAACATATCATTGGTTTTCTAAGTGATGGGAAGGAATACCATTCAAGATATAAACTTATAGCTTGGATAAGTAGTTGACTTTAAAACCAAATTCATCATAATACAATGAAATACAGGTCAGCCAATTCCTAAATCTTGAGACCAAACCTCCCATGCTATTAGAGATAATATATTGGATAAGTGGTGGACCTTCTATTATTTTCCCATGCCTAGTTTAGACAACCGGTACACTTCGCAGCTATAAAGGTTGGACGAGTTGTGGAGCCTTGTTTCTATCCATGTTTTAATGGATCCTAGCTTGGACAAGTGGTGGACCTTGGAAAAAAGCTTCCATGTACAACATATATGAGGTTTTCCATGTTTTAATGGAACCTATCTTGGACAAATGGTGAAGCTTTCTTCTCTCCATGTTGATTTTGGAACTACCTTAGACAAGTGGTGGAGCTTTTCTTTTCTACTCTTCATAATACAATGAAGTATATGTTGGTTACATGGTGAATCTTAAGGCCAAACCTCCCATTTTACTAGAGATGATAGGTTGGACAAGTGGATCAACCTTCTATCATTTCTCCATGACTATATTGGACAATTAGTAGACATAACATCTCTCTATGTTGTCTAGAGATGAGCTTGGACAAGTGATGGACCCTGCTTCTCTCTTCCCTTGGTTTACTAGTTTGAAGACTCAGTATATATACTTTCTTAGATCTAGCTTGAACAAGTGGTGGACCTTGCATCCACAATCTTAATTCAGTACAAAAAAGTATATGAAAAAATAACATAGGAATCTTGGTTTGAAGGTCAAGCAATTAGGTTCCAAATGCACATAATAATATATTTTCCACCCATATTAAAAGAAAGTTAAATATGTTATTACCAAATTGACAAAGGTAACGTCCAAGAATTATATCTTTCCATCTTGTCAGATCTAAATCTTCATCAAGGCGACATGCATGTATACATCAACTTTCAAGCCATTCAAGAATACATGCACTTAGATTCCATAGTTTTGTTTTCAAAGTCTTTTAGGTTCTAAAACTCTTTCACATAAAGTATGTAATGACAAAATTCTTGAAGCAAACATTTGTGCCCAAGAAAAAGATCCCTCTCACATATTTAAAGTCCATGAATTCTCTGATCCACACTTACAAGTTTTATTTTGACATCAAACATCAATTCTTTCATAGTTCCAAATAAATGCAACCTCGATATGAATTGACAAAAAATGAATTTCTTTTACTATATGACCCAACATAGGCCCCAATCAAATAAAAAATGAGTCCCCAAAAATTTGGGTGCACTCTAGCAATACATCAGAGTCCCCTTACAATAGGATGCACTCCAATAGTACATTGAAGTCCCCTTAGAGTAGGGTGCACTCCATTCAAGTGTTCATAAAATTGACACACCTTTAAAAAAAAAAAAAAGACTATATCAAATTATACAAATGTTGAAAGATACACACTAGAATAAAAAAAGCATCTTATAGCCATATTTATTCAATGCTTTCGTGTTGACAAGTACACACCAAGGACATAATTTGTCTCAGAATCACTATACTGATTTACAATTGTGTTGTATGTATAGACTCTCTTATCTCTTGCATACAACCATCCTACCAACCATGGAATTATGGTTCTCTGCAAGAAGTTTTGAAGTTGCTCGGAAGTTTGCCTCCACATCTTTGGAAATATAAGATATGTCCCTGGCATGTTCCACATCACCCTATATGGAGTGTCATCAAAAATTAAGGTATTGTTTGCATCCAAATCCTCAAATATCTTCCAAATATCACTCAGATTTTTGTGATAAACCCTTGTAAATCCTAACATGATATTTGGATTTTGGCAATTTTTGTTACTCATAAACACCTTGAACTTGGTATACTGCTCAGGAAAACACTTTTGTGTGATGCGTTGCACCCTTGTTAAGTTATAGCAACTCCATATCCATAGCTCAAAGTATTCAGCACAAAAATCCAAAAAACTTTGTGCGTCTGGTCGCACCACATGATAAACTTCATCTTTGTCCTCCACAAGTCGCATGTGTTGAGCCCAAGATGGCATAGAATCTCCATGTTTCATTTCAACTGTCTTGAGAAGTAACCCCTCTAGATCCAAGATAAGTACTCTTTTGATGTCCTTGAAAGCAAGTGGTAGGTGATAAGGAGGTGATTCATTCCTTGGACAAGGTCTTGGAGGAGGTTGGATGGGTAATTCAATAGTTTTCTTCAATTTATGCCAGCATATAGCCAATCCATTTTTCTGTAATGGTTCTGAAATTAAAGAACAAGAACACTTAATGCAAACACAACAATAGACATGAGTTTTACATTGTCTACCCTAAGGTTTTATTAGATACCAAAATCCATCTATGATCTACTCATTAATAGAAAGAAAGTCAAATTAAAATCCTGACTCTTTTTTATGCTACACTCTCTCTTAGTCTCAATACCATGGAGTTCAACTAGACTTAAGTCAACTAATAACTACTACTTGTTGTTAAAGGTATGCTTGAAGTGTATAAGGCTTAACCAATGCTCTAGTGTAGAATGGGTATTTAGGTCTCAAGGTCTACCACTTATCCAAGCAAAGATCCATTTAGATATGGAAACCCAATTTTTCTTAATATAATGATATAGAGTGGACAAGTGGTGAATCCTGAGACCAAGCCACTCATGCTACTAGGGATAATAGGTTGGACAAGTGGTGGACCTTGAATGTAAACCCCCCATGTACAAAGTATCAGGGTTTTGGGTATTTCAATGGACTCTAGCATCTTGGAAACATGGTGGAGCTTACTTCTCTCCATGTTTCAATGGAGTCTATCTTGGATAAATGGTGGAGCATCATTCTCTCCATGTTTCAATGGAGCCTACCTTGGACAAGTGGTGCACGTTTGTTTCTCTCTATGTTTGAACAGATTTAGCTTGGACAAGTGGTGGACCTTGGAACAAAATCCCCATGTAAAACATATCATGGACATTACAAGTGGTGAGAAAAAATACCATTCAATATATAACCTTATAGGTTGGAAAAGTGGTGGACCTTAACACCCAATTATTATTAATATAATGACATAGAGTGGACAAGTGGTGAATCTTGCGACCAAACCTACTAGGAAAAGTACGTTGGACAAGTGGTGGACCTTGAATGCAAACCCCCCATGTACAAAATATTACTCATGCTACTAGGAATAATTTGGTATTAAGGTCCATGTTTCAATGGAGCCTAGCTTGGAAAAGTGGTGGACCTTTGTTTCTCTCTATGTTTCAATAGAATTTGCTTGGACAAGTGGTGAACCTTGGAACAAAACCCCATGTAAAGCATGTCATGGGCATTACAAGTGGTGAGAAAAAATACCATTCAAGGTATAACCTTATAGGCTGGACAAGTGGTGGACCTTAGCACCCAATTCCTCTTATTATAATGACATATAGTGGAAAAGTGGTGAATTGTGAGACCAAACCTACTAGGGATAATAGGTTGGAGAAATGGTTGACCTTGAATGTAAATCACCCATGTACAAAATATCATGGGTTTTGCGTATTTCAATGGAGCCTAGCATCTTGGAGACATGGTGGAACTTACTTCTCTCCATGTTTTAATGGAGCCTATCTAGGAGAAATGGTGGAGGTTCCTTCTCTCCATGTTTCAATGGAGCCTAGCTTGGACAAGTCGTGGACCTTTGTTTCTCTCTATGTTTGAATATGGTTAGCTTGGACAAGTGGTGGATCTTGGAATGAAACTCCCATGTAAAACATATCATGGGCATTTCAAGTGGCGAGAAAGGATACCATTTAAGATATAACCTTATAGGTTGGACAAGTGGTGGACCTTAACACAATATAATGACATAGAGTGTACAAGTGGTGAATCTTGAAACCAAACCACTCATGCTACTAGGGATAATAGGTTAAACAAGTGGTGGGCCTTGAAATAAAACCCCCTAGAGTGTTTCAATGGAGCCTAGCTTGGAAACATGGTAAAGCTTGCTTCTCTCCATGTTTCAATGCAGCCTATCTTGGATAAATGGTGCAGCATCATTCTCTCCATGTTTCAATGGAGCCTAGCTTGGACAAGTGGTGGACCTTTGTTTCTCTCTATGTTTGAATAGAGTTATCTTGGAAAAGTGGTGGACCTTGGAACAAAAACCCCATGTAAAACATATCATGGGCATTACAAGTGGTGAGAAAAAATACCATTCAATATATAACCTTATAGGTTGGACAAGTGGTGGACCTTAACACCCAATTATTCTTAATATAATGACATAGAGTGGATAAGTGGTGAAATTGGGACCAAACCTACTAGGGAAATAGGTTGGACAAGTGGTGGACCTTGAATGTAAACGCCCCATGTACAAAATATCACTCATGCTACTAGAAATAATTTGGTATTAAGGTCCATGTTTCAATGCAGCCTAGCTTGGAAAAGTGGTGGACCTTTGTTTCTCTCTATGTTTCAATAGATTTATCTTGGACAAGTGGTGTACCTTGGAACAAAACCCCCATGTAAATCATGTCATGGGCATTACAAGTGGTGAGAAAAAATACCATTCAAGCTATAACATTATAGGTTGGACAAGTGGTGGACCTTAACACCTAATTCCTCTTAATATAATGACATAGAGTGGACAAGTGGTGAATCATGAGACCAAACCTACTAGGGATAATAGGTTGGACAAGTGGTGAACCTTGAATGTAAACCCCCCATGTACAAAAAATTATGGGTATTGGGTATTTCAATGGAGCCTAGCAACTTGGAGACATGGTGGAGCTTATTTCTCTCCATGTTTCAATGGAGCCTATCTAGGAGAAACAGTGGAGGTTCCTTCTCTCCATGTTTCAATGAGCCTAGCTTGGACAAGTGGTGGACCTTTCTTTCTCTATATGTTTTAATAGAGTTAGCTTGGACAAGTGGTGGACCTTGGAATGAAACCCCCATGTAAAACATATCATGGGCATTTCAAGTGGTGAGAAAGGATACTATTTAAAATATAACCTTATAGGCTGGACAAGTGGTGGACTTTAACACATATTTCTTCTTAATATAATGACATAGAGTGTACAAGTGGTGAATCTTGAGACCAAACCACTCTTGCTACTAGGGATAATAGGTTGGACAAGTGGTGGACCTTGAATGTAAACCCCTCATGTACAAAATTATGGGTTTAGGGTATTTCAATGGAGCCTAGCTTGGAGACATGGTGGAGATTGCTTCTCTCAATGTTTCAATGGAACCTATCTTGGAGAAATGGTGGATCATCCTTCTCTCCATGTTTCAATGGAGCCTATCTTGGACAAGTGGTGGACCTTTGCTTCTCTCTATGTTTTAATGGAGTTAGCTTGGACAAGTGGTGGGTCTTGGAACAAAACCCCTTTGTAAAACATAGCATGGACATTACAAGTGATGAGGAAAAATATCATTCAAGATATAACCTTATAGGTTGGAAAAGTGGTGATGGACCTTGACAAGTGGTGAAGGATACCATTTAAGATATACCCTTATAGGTTGGACAAGTGGTGGACCTTAACACCCAGTTATTCTTAATATAATGACATAGAGTGGATAAGTGGTGAATCTTAAGACCAAATCACTCATGCTACTAGGTATAATACGTTAGAGAAGTGGTAGACCTTGAATGTAAACACCCCATGTACAAAATATCATGGTTTTAGGGTGTTTCAATGGAGCCTAGAATCTCGGAGACATGGTAGATCTTGATTCTTTCCATGTTTGAATGGCACCTATCTTGGAAAAATGATGGAGGTTACTTCTCTCCATACTTCAACGGAGCCTAGCTTTGACAAGTGGTGAACCTTTGCTTCTCTCTATGTTTGAATAGAGTTAGCTTGGACAAGTGGTGGACCTTTGCTTCTCTCTATGTTTGAATAGAGTTAGCTTGGACAAGTGGTGGACCTTGGAATGAAACCCCCGTGTAAAACATATCATGGGCATTTCAAGTGGTGAGAAAGGATACCATTTAAGATATAACCTTATAGGTTGGACAAGTGGTGGACCTTAATACATAGTTCTTCTTAATATAATGACATAGAGTGTACAAGTGGTGTATCTTGAGAAGACCAAACCACTCGTGCTACTAGGATCCTAGCTTGGACAAGTGGTGGACCTTGGAAAAAAGTCCCCCTATACAACATAGATGAGTTTTTTCATGTTTAATGGAAGAGAGATTCGACAAATGGTGGAGCTTGCTTATCTCCATGTGGATTTTAGAACTAGCTTGGACAAGTGGTGGAGCTTTGCTTTTTTACTCTTCATAATACAATGATGTATAGGTTGGTTACATGGTGAATCTTAAGGCCAAACCTCCCATCTTACTAGAGATGATAGGTTGGACAAGTGGTCAACCTTCTATCATTTCTCCATGCCTATAATTAGACAATTAGTAGAACTAGCATCTTTCTATGTTGTCTAGAGCTGAGCTTGGACAAGTAGTGGACCTTGCTACTCTCTTCCCTTGGATTATTAGTTTGAAGACTCATTATATATACTTGCTTAGATCTATATAATTACTCATTAGTTAGGTTACAAGTGGGTATGTAATTTGTTAGCCTCAAGGGACTTTGAATATTGAATAGTAAGAAAGTCAAGTGCTGGTTTGAAGATCTTTTGCTTATCTAAACTAGACTCTAACTCAATAATAAGTTTCATAAGTTCCACGAATTGTCCTATCTAGGCTCCAAAAGAGTCTTAATTGGTTTGTGCTAGATTCTAACTTCCTTGATGGGGTAGAATCCTAGAAAAATGAGGCACTATAAGTTTTACCTTAGCTCAAATGGATTTTTCACTTAAACTCGACTGCAATTTGGCTATCTAGTCTTTGTCTCGATGGAGTTTAACACTAGATACATAGTAGTGATATTTAAGCTTCATGTCTCTTCACTTGATCGAGATATGAGACCATACTTTCAAGGTCACCACTTGTCTTACCTAAAGACCAATGTGAGACATGGAGCAAGAAAGCCATCCGATATTGTTTTAAGGACTATTACATAGGCAATCAATAACTTAAGTAAAGCAAAAAGACTTGGATCTTTCACAATTAATAACTTAAGTAAAGCCAAAAAGACTTGGATCTTTGACAGTTTTTTTCAAACTAAAAAAGCACAATCTCATGCTAACAAAACTATAAATCACAATTGAAAGGTTTGAACAAGAAAAAGATCAACAATCTTAATAAGAAGGATACTTTTCATTTCATTTGATGATTACAAACTAAAATAAAGTCTCTCAAGAAATTGATAAACAAAAAATGTAGGTGACTGCTTCATTATTTTGAGCAAAAATATCAAAATCTCTATTGATTGAGCTCCATCTAGTAGTATCCTTTGTAAGATCCTGCAAGAAGGAATAAAAAGAAAGATTTGTTAGATACCATGCACATGAGTGTTCAAGCATGTGTATCAAGAATATATGACATGTCACTAGTACCTTAGGGTTGCTTTCTATCCAGCCTTAGAAGATTGTTCTCAGCTTTCACCTTATTATATAAGCCTTTGCTGTGGTTGCCTTCAAAACTCCTTTTGTGTTACAACCCAATTGCCTAGCTAAAGTGGTCAATTGTGACGCCTTCATGCTTTCAATGGGTGTACGCTCCTTTGCCAAGATCTCTTGTATTTGGGCTCTTCTCATTTCATTGCGGTGGCTTGTGTCACTTGCATCTTCAATGATAGTTTCATCTCTGTCACCTTTTGCAGGTGGTATTCTTCTTGTAAAGAACACCTTAGCTGACCAAACATCATTTTTCTGCTTCCAATACTCCATGATTTGTTTGTATTCACTATCATTTGTCACTATAGGTTGTCCATAACGATTAGAAGCAATTAAATCACGCACATCCCTTCTCTCATCAAGCTGAATCAAGTATGGCAGTAGCTCCTCCAAGAGCATATTGTCAACCATCTTCTCAGCATCAAATTGTGGTGGAAAAATGCAATTGTTTGCTGGTGAAATACATCCCTTGTAAGGAGAGTCATCAATAAGCACTGTTCTTTGTGGATCACATTCAAACCCCATGGCAATTTTGGCTAGAGGCTTGAACATTGCCTCAACGTTTGGATTGTCGGGTCTAAACAATTTTTGAGTTTGAGCGGTGTAGCAAACATCTTGCGACCAAATTGCAAAGAAAGGCAATGTATCCTCAGCTAAGTTGTTTAGTGCTGCAAGGATTTGATACACATTATTCCTAGTAGCTGTCGACCAAATTGCAACATTAAACCTTTGTAAAATAGTCTTCAAGAATTGGATGCAACCTGGCCTGAGTATAATATATCTTTTTGAATCCATTTGCACTGAGTTGTGGTGTGAGGATGGTTGAGGGGAACGTTTCAACAATAGACCATTTAAATCCAATATAATTGTAAGCATGGATTTCTCAACATCTACGCTACATGACGTAGTACCAATTGGCAATAGCTCGTGAGTGGACTTTTCAGTCTCTTTTGATGTATGTTGCATTTTTGAAGCATCGATTTCTTGGTTCTCATTATTGGAAGCTTGCTCAAGTTGCACAACACTAGACTCTAGTATAGAAATATCATCCATCTTGGGCACTTTAGAAACCATAGAATCTATGGATTCTATAGTTGTTGACTGAACCATAGGAGCATTATCCATCCCAGTTTGTGAATCTAAGAAAACACACACACAAATGGTATCTCAAAACCACTAGAATTTTATTCACCATATTTATATGTAGAACTCCTAGTAAGAAATTTATTTAAGGTAAAGTCGTTGTTAGAATCCTTGCAACCATTTTCAGCATTCGTACACCAAACACCACTTGTCTAAAATACAATCTACTAACTCAACATTTTCCATCCTACACTTTATTAAAGATGAGTACTTAAAGTGAAAACTAAAAGCCACCCTTGTTGAGGAAACATGGATACAAGGTCCACCAAATGTCCAACCTAGACTACAAGAAAATAATTAGAGATTGGCTTAGATTTGGATTCAAAGGCCACCACTTATTCAAGTAAGATAACTCCACTTGTTTAAGACAGTAATGTTTGAAGCCCCACCACTTGTCCAACCTAGACATTGATTAAATTTTGGTAAGATTTATCACAAATCTAGAGTAGAATCAAGATTCTATGGCCAAGGTAGTCAAATATGTTAGACAACACACAAAGCATAAGAGCACTCTAGATTCTCGTTGAGCATAAACTAAACAATAATCAAATGTTATATTCACTTGAGATTTCATCCATGAAAAATGAAAATGATGCATGTACTTGAGATTTCCATCCATGTACAATACTTTACAATGTCAAGTAAAGTTATAGTCAGCAAACAACTCTTCTCCTGCTTCAACTTGACAAATAGTCTCAATGCATACATGGCCATATTCTTCTGACTTGATGTGTGAAGAGGTGCATTTATGCCAAGGTGGCAAATTTGGATCAAATGTATAGCGTACGTTGGGACAGACATTTGTACTGTGAGAACTATTTATATAGCCCGACACGTTTCCTTCTTCTACACAACCAATAATGTATGATTGATCTTCCTCTTCTTCTATGTTTGGATCCTCTAGAAGAGAATATTTATAAGCTCTTGGAATATTTTGCATATCTTTTTCCAGTCTTGAAATCTATACTTATGCCCTCCATAGTTTAGAATAGTCAAACCACTTTCCAGGGTAGTATGCACAAATAGCCCATAACCAGCTCCTTCAATACATGAAAGTCGCACTTCAAAATCCACACCGTTAATATGGAAAATTACATCTTTGGGAATAGGAAAAGTTGGTGTCCCAAAAGGATCTTCATGCCAATCATAGTGTGAAATACATCTAGTTTTTATATCACTTAACTCCTTTGTGTCTGCAAAAAGAAGAAAATATTATGCATAAAATAATGACAATATCAAAGAAAGATATCATTATTTTATAGTCCAATAGGTCCATTGTATGGAAGACTTAGAGTGCCTCTTACATGGTGCCTCCAAGGTTTCCAAAAAATAAAATCATTGGAAAAAAAAGGCCACTGTGTCTCCAATCTATTGCCCATTTGAAGCATAGAGAGAACCAAGGTCCACCACTTGTCCAAGCTAGACATGGAGCATTGACACAAGATCCAACACTTATCCAAGAACCCTATAGTATATGTGGTAACATGGGATGCATTGATGCAACAAAAGTAGTCTAGCCTCCTCATCCATCTCTTTTTTCTTGTAGCCTAGAGGGATTAGTTTCAAGGTCTATCACTAGTCAAAAACTACACATAGAACATTGATACAAGGTTCCACCACATGTGAAACCTATCATCTCTAGTAGCATGGATGGTTTGATATCAAGGTTCATCGCGTGTCCTACCTATACTCTATTGTAGCATATAGATTCTGGTTTGGTGGTACTACACTTGTCCAAACTTGGCTTGTTGTTGATATCTGGAGGTAATCAAGGGTCCTCCACTTGTCCAAGTTAGGCATATAAAACAATTGCAAGGTCCACCATGTGTACAACATATGATTGATTATAGCATGCATGGTCTTATTTCATGGGCAACCATCTTCTCTCCAACATGTGTCCAACCTCGGCTCCATTGAAGCATGGAGAGAAGCAAGGTCCACCACTTATCAAAGCTATTATTTTCTCCCAGTGCTTTCAAAACCCATAATACGTTGTACATGGGGGGGGGGATTCTTGTTTCAAGGTCCACCCCTTGGCTAAGATTGGATCCATTGAAACATAAAGAGAAGCAAGCTCTACCATTTGTCCAAGCTAGGAGCCATTGAAACATGAAAACCCCATAATATGTTGTATACGGGGGTGTGTTTTTCAAGGTCTACCACTTGTCTAAGCTATGGTCCATTGGAACATGGAGAGAAGCAAAGCTCCACCACTTTTCTAAGCTAGGATCCATTGAAACATGGAGAGAAGCAAGCTCCATTGTTTGTCTAAGCTAGGCTCCATTGGAACATGGAGAAAACAAGCTCCACCACTTGCCTATTATTGCATAGAGATTCTGGTTTGAAGGTCCACCACTTGTCCAACCTTGCCTTCATGTATGGAGATAATCAAGAGTGCAATGCTTCTCTAAGCTAGGGACATAAAAGAGTTTCAAGGTCCACTACATATACGATCTATGATGGGTTGTAGCATGGGAGGTTTCATTTTAAGGTTGACCACTTCTCCAGCTCCGCTTGTCCAACCTCAGATCCATTGAAGAATGGAGAATAAAGGTGTACCAACTCTCCAAAATAGGCAAGACAATCTCTATAAAACCCATGAATTGTTAATATATGCTATGCTGTGGAGTTTTGTTTGAAGTTCCACTCCTTATCCAAGCTACAATCCATTGAAGCATGGAACTAAGTAAGATATATCTCTAGTCCAAGATAGGATCCATTGAAACATAGAGAGAATCAAGGTCCACCACTTGTCCAAGCTATGCATGGGTAATTGATATAAGGACCACTCACGTTTTCACCTATACTATGCTCTATCATGGATGGTTTCATATCCCACCAATTTTCCAACCTATTTAGTAGGTTGTATTATGGGGGTTTGGTTTCAAGGTACTTCACTTGTCTAAGGTGGGTTCCATTGAACCATGGAGAGAAACTATGTCTACCACTTGTCCGAAATATGCTCCTTTAAAACATAAAAACAAGGTCCACCACTTGTCCAAGCTAAAGTTTCTCTCCATTGAAGCATGGAGAGAACAAGGTCTACCACCTGTCCAAAATATGCTCCATTGAAACATAAAAGCAAGGTCCACCACTTGTCCAAGCTAATATAACAAATGGGTGTTGGTTACAAGGTGTACCACACTTGTCTAAACTAGTCTTCATGCAAGGTCTACCACATGTCCAAGCTATATGAGCTTGTTTTGAAGGTCTACCACACCTCTTGAAATTAGGATCCATGTAAGGTCCACCTTTTGTCAAGCTATGCATTTAATGAGTACTAAAACTAAGTAAATTGCAGTACTTAAATACCTTTCCAAGCTCATTAAGATTTTGGTCTCTAAGGCCGGCCACCACCACATGTCTAATCTATGCTCTAATTGATTACTTATGCTAGTTCTCAAAGTCCAAACATAAGCTCCCTTCTAGCAAGGTTAGTTTAAATTTAGGCTCCAGCACCTGTCTAAGCTAGGTTCAATTTATGAAGCATCACCATTTAACCATGCTACGATCTAATGTATCATATCAAGGGGGTATTGATAAAAGGTCCAAAACTTATTGAGTTCAAGCTCTTAAGTAATTAAGTCTTTGTGAGTATTAAATGTTATAGTTTTAGTCTACAGATCCACCATTCAAAAACTCAAGTAATTTACTATTTACATTCAAACCTTGAATGCTTGAGATAAAAAATACAAACTCAATCAATACTATATAAAGCAAAATCTAACATTAAGAGTATCAAATCAGTAACAAGAAACACTAACATGCACAAGAAACTCAAAACATACGTGTCTCCATTTCCAAAAAGTCCTCCATTGACAGAGGATGGTGTTGTTGTTGTTCTTCTTCTCTTTGTGGAGAGCACTCCTCTGTAACAGGCACAATGTCGCCTGATTGCGAAGTGGATTGTTGAAGTCCAGCCCATTTTTCTATATCTTCATGAGACTTAACAAAGTCTAGCAGCATGGTCTCCACGCTTTTTGCCTCCTCCACACTATCAATTAAGCAGATAACTTCTTTTTTCTGTTGTATTCCTTCTTGTGCAACCAAGGAGCCATCACCAAAAACATCAACAAGCTTGCGGTCTTCAAAACAATATGTACGAATGTAGTGCTTGACCAAAGCTCTTTTTTTGGCCTCCAAATATTGCAAATCTGACATATCGTTATCTGCTACTTGAAGAAGAGAACAATCAATTGGCATGGGATGTTCCTCTAATCTTCTTCTCAGGTCTTCAAATGCATTGCCTTGTCCCAAGAAGGCAATAACTGTTAGGAATTGAATTGCTCCTTTGCAAGGAGCTGATGGAAAGTGATGCAATGCACCACAACAATGGTAGCTCAGATTATCTCCCATGGCGTCAAAGGCACATTGCAATTTTGTGAAGTTAGTGAAATCCACAAATGCAAGAAAGACAAATCCAGGATCTGTTGACCCTCCAGCAATAGCCAAGATCCCATCCAAAGCATTGTTAAATGTCTCCTCACTCCACTTCAAATTGCCTCCAACGTTTTTTGTCATATCTAAAACACATAAGCCAATAGGCAACTTTATTATTGAAGTGGCGCATCAAGTAGAGATTGCCTTCCATTTGTAGGCTCACCACATAGATTGACCATGGCAAATCTCTAGGCTCAGTTTTCTCCTTTTGAAGGTGAATTGCCCATTGCATGTATTTTATTGCTCCATCTGGAAAAGCCATTTTCTTTGTTCCACGCGTCAAACTAGATCTGATCCATTCCTCGCATAGCATTAAAATTGTTTTATAAACAACATCATTGATGTTATACATTTTGACCACCTCCTCCCAGTCTTTACATGGTGAAGACTCATTCAAATTGTTGAAGCCTTCAAGAAGTGCATCTTGAATCAATTTGTCTTGCTTCAACTGCTTGATTCGATCATACATGTCAGTTGCATCACCATCCTTTGCACTCTTTGACAGTAAAATCTTCTCATCTCTAATCTCTTCTTGAATAGTCTTTACCTCTGATTCCTCAAGGCCACAAAGTATCTAAATACAGTTGTTGGGGGTTTCTTATTCTCCTCTTCTAGATTTTCAATGATTTCTATCCAGCAATCATAAACTAAATCAGAGTACGTGACCATGTGTGCCTGTTTAGCAATCCAACTTGCTGCTGCACTCATTCTTGCCAATCGAAGAAAAGCCTAAAAAGAAATAGAGAAATAATTAAACTATTGAGCAAGATTTGTTAATTAAACACTATCAAAAAGACAAAGAAAATAACTTACATCCCATCCGGCACGAGATGCATGTCCCTCTGCAATTCCACTTGCTGCCTTTGGTGGTCGTCCTGAGAAGATCCATTGACTCCGTAAATGTCTCAATATTTGGCTGTAAGGTTGCTTGACATACAATGCCTGAGCCTCCTCATTTGCAATGGCAGATATAGCAGTTGCAACAAATGGAGGAGCATTCACAACAATGCGAGCCTTTCTAAATTTATACACGCTAATCAGTCTTTCAAAGATCTCTTTGTTGTTTTGTTCATTGTGAAGCAAAACTTTTGCAGCATAGATTGAATGCTGCCCATCAAGAATCCAATAATGATAATCTTTAATTTTTTGCTCCTCTACCTCTTCTACTGCCAAAGGAGTCCCCTTCTTTGATTTTGCATTTCGAACAGGCATCAAATATGCACATGCTGCAGGCTTGGTCGTACTCCGTGAAAATCCAAATAACACACTTTCAGCGTGTTTTTTATCCATAATACGTGCATTATAGTGATCAGGAGCAAGCCAACAATTTTGAATAGGGATATCAAATTCCCTATATTGGAAAGGAAAATAATTTATGTACTTATTCATTCCACCTGTATCTTTTTCTTGTCCTTTCATGGCCTCAGCTTCTAAAACATCTGGATCCACAATTCTCATCTTTGACATTGAACCCTCTGTTGATGAGGATGCCAAAGATGCCTTGTCTACATCCAAAATGGAACTAGTTCGCTTAGCTTCTACTTTCTGCACTTTTGCTTGCTTCTTTGTGGATGGTGGTCGTGAAGCTTTCACCTTTTTTCGTTGTAGTGTGGCAATGATGGAGCTTTGAAGTTGATCTGCTGTGATATTTGGATTTGATTCTGCAAACTTCCATCCTCGAGAAAACATTGTCTCTTCTTTGTTTCTAGACATGCGCTCCAATGCATATGCTCCTGGAGATAGTTGAAATTCTAGATTCATTGGAACTAGAATGTCAATGCATTCCACCTCTGGATGACTATCAACTACAGAGACAGATGCTTCCACAACTTGTCCAACATCTTCAAACAAGCTGTCATTCTCCTTTTTGGCAATAAATAGATGCACCTTATGAAATTGTGCACCCTCTATACCATGTATGTCCAAATACCATTTCCTAAGATCATTGCAAGTATAGTCAACTGAGACAGCAACCCTTGCAACCTGTTTTTTGGAGCCATCTTTCCTGAAACAAAAAAAACCAAATGTTATTTTAACATATACTTTTTTGTAATGGATTAAGTTTGTGTGAATACAAGTTCCACCACTTGTTCAAGCTAGATCTAAGCAAGTATACATAGTGATCATTTAAGCTAGTAAACTAAGGGAAGGGAGAAGTAAGGTCCACCACTTGTCCAAGCTCAGCTCTAGACAACATGGAGAGATTCGAGGTCTACTAATTGTCTAATATAGGCTAACTATATTGAAACATAGAGAGAAGCAAAGGTCCACCACTTGTCCAATCTAGGGTCCATTGAAACATGGAGAGAAGGATGCTCCACCATTTGTCCAAAATAGGCTCCATTGAAACATGAAGAGAAGCAAGATGCACCATGTCTTTGAGATGCTAGGCTCCATTGAAATACCTTAAACCCATGATATTTTGTATATGTGGGGTTTAAATTCAAGGTCCACCACTTGTCCAACCTATTATCCCTAGTAGCATGAGTGGTTTGGTCTCAAGATTCACCACTTTTCCACTCTATGTCATTATATTAAGAAGATCTGGTGTTAAGGTCCACCACTTGTCCAACCTATAAGGCTATATCTTAAATGGTATTATTTCCACCACTTGAATGCACATGATGGTGTTTTACATGGGGTTTGGTTCCAAGGTCCACCACTTGTCCAAGCTAACTCTATTGAAACATAGAGAGAATCAAAGGTCCACCACTTGTCCAAGCTAGGTCCATTGAAACATGGAGAGAAGGATGCTCCACCATTTTTCCAAGCCAGGTTCCATTGAAACATGAAGAGAAGCAAGCTGCACCATGTCTCCAAAATGCTAGGCTCCATTGAATACCTTAAACCCATGATATTTTGTACATGGGGGGTTTACATTCAAGGTCCACCACTTGTCCAACCTATTATCACTAGTAGCATGAGTGGTTTGGTCTCAAGATTCACCATTTTCCACTCTATGTCATTTTAAGAAGATCTGGGTGTTAAGGTCCACCACTTGTCCAACCTATAAGGTATATCTTAAGGGTATTCTTTCTCACCACTTGAAATGACCATGATAGGTTTTACATGGGGGTTTGGTTCCAGGTCCACCACTTGTCCAAGTAACTCTATTGAAACATAGAGAGAAGCAAAGGTCCACCACTTGTCCAAGCTAGGCTATTGAAACATGGAGAGAAGGATCCTCACCATTTGTCGAAGCTAACATTGAAACATGACATTCAAGGTCCACCACTTGCCAACCTATTAACGCTAGTAGCATGAGTGGTTTCTCAAGATTCACCACTTTTCCACTCTATGTCATTATATTAAGAATATTTGGGTGTTAAGGTCCACCACTTGTCCAACCTATAGGGCTATATCTAAGGTTGTTCTTTCTCACCACTGGATCCAGCATAGTTTTTACATGGGGGTTTTGTTTCAAGTCCACCACTTGTCCAAGCTAACTCTATTGAAACATAGAGAGAATCAAAGGTCCACCACTTGTCCAAGCTAGTCCATTGAAACATGGAGAGAAGGATGCTCCACCATTTGTCCAAGATAGGCTCCATTGAAACATGAAGAGAAGCAAGCTACACCATGTCTCCAAGATGCTAGGCTCCATTGAAATACCTAAACCCATGATATTTTGACATGGGGGGTTTACATTCAAGGTCCACCACTTGTCCAACCTATTATCACTAGTAGCATGAGTGGTTTGTCTCAAGATTCACCACTTTCCACTCTATGTCATTATATTAAGAAGATCTGGGTGTTAAGGTCCACCACTTGTCCAACCTATAAGGCTATATCTTAAAGGGTATTCTTTCTCACCACTTGAATGACCATGATAGTTTTTACATGGGGTTTGGTTCCAAGTTCCACCACTTGTCCAAGCTAACTCTATTGAAACATAGAGAGAAGCAAAGGTCCACCACTTGTCCAAGCTAGGGTCCATTGAAACATGGAGAGAAGGATGCTCCACCATTTGTCCAAGATAGGCTCCATTGAAACATGAAGAGAAGCAAGCTGCACCATGTCTCCAAGATGCTAAGATCCATTGAAATACCTTAAACCCACGATATTTTGTACATGGGGAGTTTACATTCAAGGTCCACCACTTGTCCAACCTATTATCTCTAGTAGCATGAGTGGTTTGGTCTCAAGATTCACCACTTTTCCACTCTATGTCATTACGTTAAGAAGATCTGGGTGTTAAGGTCGACCACTTGTCCAACCTATAAGGGTATATCTTAAAGGGTATTCTTTCTCACCACTTGAAATGTCCATGATATGTTTTACATGGGGTTTGGTCCAAGGTCCACCACTTGTCCAAGCTAACTCTATTGAAACATAGAGAGAAACAAAGGTCCACCACTTGTCCAAGCTAGGCTCCATTGAAACATGGAGAGAAGGATCCTCTACCATTTGTCGAAGCTAACTCTATTGAAACATGGGGGTTTACATTCAAGGTCCACCACTTGTCCAACCTATTAACGCTAGTAGCATGAGTGGTTTGGTCTCAAGATTCACCACTTTTTCACTCTATGTCATTATATTAAGAATATTGGGTGTTAAGGTCCACCACTTGTCCAACCTATAAGGCTATATCTTAAGGGTTTTTCTTTCTCACCACTTGGAGTGACCAGCATAGTTTTTACATGGGGGTTTTGTTTCAAGGTCCACCACTTGTCCAAGCTAACTCTATTGAAACATAGAGAGAATCAAAGGTCCACCACTTGTCCAAGCTAGGGTCCATTGAAACATGGAGAGAAGGATGCTCCACCATTTGTCCAAGATACGCTCCATTGAAACATGAAGAGAAGCAAGCTACACCATGTCTCCAAGATGCTAGGCTCCATTGAAATACCTCAAACCCATGATATTTTGAACATGGGGGTTTACATTCAAGGTCCACCACTTGTCCAACCTATTATCTCTAGTAGCATGAGTGGTTTGGTCTCAAGATTCACCATTTTTCCACTCTATGTCATTCTATTAAGAATATCTGGGTGCTAAGGTCCACCACTTGTCCAACCTATAAGGCTATATCTTAAACTTTATTCTTTCTCACCACTTGGAGTTACCAAGATAGGTTTTACATGGGGTTTGGTTCCAAGGCCCACCACTTGTCCAAGCTAACTCTATTGAAACATAGAGAGAAGCAAAGGTCCACCACTTGTCCAAGCTAGGCTCCATTGAAACATGGAGAGAAGGATGCTCCACCATTTGTCCAAGATAGGCTCCATTGAAACATGAAGGGAAGCAATCTGCACCATGTCTCCAAGATGCTAGCTCCATTGAAATACCTTAAACCCATGATATTTCGTACATGGGGGTTTACATTCAAGGTCCACCACTTGTCCAACCTATTATTCTTAGTAGCATGAGTGGTTGGTCTCAAGATTTACCACTTTTCCACTCTATGTCGTTATATTATAAAGAATCTAGGATTTAAGGTCGACCACTTGTCCAACCTATAAGGCTAGATCTTAAAGGGTATTATTTCTCACCACTTGGAATGACCATGATATGTTTTACATGGGGGTTTGGTTTCAAGGTCCACCACTTGTCCAAGCTAACTCTATGGAAACATAGAGAGAAGCAAAGGTCCACCACTTGTCCAAGCTAGGCTCCACTGAGACATTTAGAGAAGGATGATCCCCCATTGGTGGAAGATAGGCTTCATTGAAACATGAAAAGAAGCAAGTTGCACCATGTCTCCAAGATTCTAGGATCCATTGAAATACCTTAAACCCACGATATTGTTTACATTGGGGTTTAACATCAAGGTCAGTCACTTTTCCAAGCTATTATCCCTAGTAGCATGAGTGGTTTGGTCTCAAGATTCACCACTTTCCACTCTATGTCATTATATAAAGAAGATCTAGGTGTTAAGGTCGACCACTTGTCCAACCTATAAGGGTATATCTTAAAGGGTATTCTTTCTCACCACTTGAAATGTCCATGATATGTTTTACATAGGGGTTTGGTTCCAAGGTCCACCACTTATCCAAGCTAACTTTATCTTCTCATAGAGAGAAGCAAAAGTCCACCACTTGTCCAAGCTAGGCTCCATTGAAACATGGAGAGAAGGATGCTCCACCATTTGTCGAAGCTAACTCTATTGAAACATGGAAGTTTACATTCAAGGTCCACCAGTTGTCCAACCTATTAACGCTAGTAGCATGAGGGTTTTGGTCTCAAGATTCACCACTTTTCACTCTGTGTCATTATATTAAGAATATTTGGGTATTAAGGTCCACCACTTGTCCAACCTATAAGACTATATCTTAATGGTTATTCTTTCTGACCACTTGGAGTGACCATGAAAGGTTTTACATGGGGGTTTGGTTCCAAGGTCCACCACTTGTCCAAGCTAACTCTATTGAAACATAGAGAGAAGCAAAGGTCCACCACTTGTCTAAGCTAGGGTCTATTGAAACATGGAGAGAAGGATGCTCCACCATTTGTCCAAGATAGACTCCATTGAAACATGAAGAGAAGCAAGCTGCACCATATCTCCAAGATGCTAGCCTCCATCGAAATACCTTAAACCACGTTATTTTGTACATGGGAGTTTACATTCAAGATCAACAATTTGTCCAACCTATTATCGCTAGTAGCATGAGTGGTTTGCTCTCAAGATTCACCACTTTTCCACTCTCTGTCATTATATTAAGAATATTTGGGTGTTAAGGTCCACCACTTGTCCAACCTATAAGACTATATGTTAATGGTTATTCTTTCTCACCCCTTGAAAGACTATACTTAATGGTTATCCCTAGCTATTATTGCTAGTAGCCTGAGTGGTTTGGTCTCAAGATTCACCACTTTTATTAAGAATATGTGGGTGTTAAGGTCCACCACTTGTCCAACCTATAAGGCTACATCTTAAAGGTTATTCTTTCTTACTACTTGGAGTGACCATGATAGGTTTTACATGGGGGTTTGGTTCCAAGGTCCACCACTTGTCCAAGCTAACTCTATTGAAACATAGAGAGAAGCAAAGGTCCACCCCTTGTCTAAGCTAGGGTCCATTGAAACATGGAGAGAAGGATGCTCCACCATTTGTCCAAGGTAGGCTCCATTGAAACATGAGGAGAAGCAAGGTGCACCATGTCTCCAAGATGCTAGGCTCCATCGAAAAACATTAAACCCACGATATGTCGTAGATGAGGGTTTACATTCAAGGTCCACCACTTGTCCAAGCTATTATTGCTAGTAGCCTGAGTGGTTTGGTCTCAAGATTCACCACTTTTCCACTCTATGTCATTATATTAAGAATATGCGCGTGTTAAGGTCCACCACTTGTCCAACCTATAAGGCTACATCTTAAAGGTTATTCTTTATTACCACTTGGAGTGACCATGATAGGTTTTACATGGGGGTTTGGTTCCAAGGTCCACCACTTGTCCAAGCTAACTCTATTGAAACATAGAGAGAAACAAAGGTCCACCACTTGTCCAAGCTAGGGTCCATTGAAACATGGAGAGAAGGATGCTCCACCATTTGTCCAAGATAGGCTCCATTGAAACATGACGAGAAGCAAGCTGCACCATGTCTCCAAGATGCTAGGCTCCATCGAAATACATTAAACCCACGATATTTCGTAGATGAGGGGTTTACATTCAAGGTCCACCACTTGTCCAAGCTATTATTGCTAGTAGCCTGAGTGGTTTGGTCTCAAGATTCACCACTTTTATAAGAATATGTGGGTGTTAAGGTCCACCACTTGTCCAACCTATAAGGCTACATCTTAAAGGTTATTCTTTCTTACTACTTGGAGTGACCATGATAGGTTTTACATGGGGGTTTGGTTCCAAGGTCCACCACTTGTCCAAGCTAACTCTATTGAAACATAGAGAGAAGCAAAGGTCCACCCTTGTCTAAGCTAGGGTCCATTGAAACATGGAGAGAAGGATGCTCCACCATTTGTCCAAGGTAGGCTCCATTGAAACATGAGGAGAAGCAAGGTGCACCATGTCTCCAAGATGCTAGGCTCCATCGAAAAACATTAAACCCACGATATGTTCGTAGATGAGGGGTTTACATTCAAGGTCCACCACTTGTCCAAGCTATTATTGCTAGTAGCCTGAGTGGTATGGTCTCAAGATTCACCAATTTTCCACTCTAATGTCATTATATTAAGAATATGCGCGTGTTAAGGTCCACCACTTGTCGACCTATAAGGCTACATCTTAAAGGGTTATTCTTTATTACCACTTGAGTGACCATGATAGGTTTTACATGGGGTTTTGGTTCCAAGGTCCACCACTTGTCCAAGCTAACTCTCTTGAAACATAGAGAGAAACAAGGTCCACCACTTTCCAAGCTAGGGTCCATTGAAACATGGAGGCGAAGATGCTTTACCATTTGTCCAAGATAGGCTCCATTGAAACATGACGAGAAGCAAGCTGCACCATGTCCTCCAAGATGCTAGGCTCCTCGAAATACATTAAACCCACGATATTCGTAGATGAGGGGTTTACATTCAAGGTCCACCATTTGTCCAAGCTATAATTGCTAGTAGCCTGAGTGTTTGGTCTCAAGATTCACCACTTTTTATTAAGAATTGTTGGTGTTAAGGTCCACCACTTGTCCAACCTATAAGGCTACATCTTAAAGGTTATTCTTTCTTACTACTTGACCTGACCATGAATGTTTTAACATGGGGTTTTTTCAAGGTCCACCACTTGTCCAAGCTAACTCTATTTAAACATATAGAGAGAAGCAAAGGTCCACCCCTTGTCTAAGCTAGGTCCATTGAAACATGGAGAGAAGATGCTCCACCATTTGTCCAAGTTAGCTCCATTGAAACATGAGGAAACAATTGCACCATGTCTCCAAGATGCTAGGCTCCATCGAAAAACATTAAACCCACGATATGTCGTAGATGAGGTTTTACATTCAAGGTCCACACTTGTCCAAGCTATTATTGTAGTAGCCTGAGTGGTTTGGTCTCAAGATTCACCACTTTTCACTCATGTCATTATATTAAGAATATGCGCGTGTTAAGGTCACCACTTGTCCAACCTATAAGCTACATCTTAAAGGTTATTCTTATTCCACTTGGAGTGACCATGATAGGTTTTACATGGGGTTTGGTTCCAAGGTCCACCACTTGTCCAAGCTAACTCTATTGAAACATAGAGAAACAAAGGTCCACCACTTGTCCAAGCTAGGGTCCATTGAAACATGGAGAGAAGGATGCTCCACCATTTGTCCAAGATAGGCTCCATTGAAACATGACGAGAAGCAAGCTGCACCATGTCTCCAAGATGCTAGGCTCCATCGAAATACATTAAACCCACGATTTTCGTAGATGAGGGTTTTACATTCAAGTCCACCACTTGTCCAAGCTATTATTGCTAGTAGCCTGAGTGGTTTGGTCTCAAAATTCACCACTTTTATTAAGAATTGTGGTGTGTTAAGGTCCACCACTTGTCCAACCTATAAGGCTACATCTTAAAGGTTATTCTTTCTTACCACTTGGAGTGACCATGATAGGTTTTACATGGGTTTGGTTCCAAGGTCCACCACTTGTCCAAGCTAACTCTATTGAAACATAGAGAGAAGCAAAGGTCCACCTTGTCCAAGCTAGGGTCCATTGAAACATGGAGAAAGGATGCTCCACCATTTGTCCAAGATAGGCTCCATTGAAACATGACGAGAAGCAAGCTGCACCATGTCTCCAAGATGCTAGGCTCCATCGAAAAACATAAACCCACGATATTTCGTAGATGAGGGGTTACATTCAAGGTCCACCACTTGTCCAAGCTATTATTGCTAGTAGCCTGAGTGGTTTGGTCTCAGATCACCACTTTTCCACTCTATGTCATTATATTAAGAATATGAGCGTGTTAAGGTCCACACTTGTCCAACCTATAAGGCTACATCTTAAAGGTTATTCTTTCTTACCACTTGGAGTGACCATGATAGGTTTTACATGGGGTTTGGTTCCAAGGTCCACCACTTGTCAAAGCTAACTCTATTGAAAATAGAGAAAACAAAGGTCCACCACTTGTCCAAGCTAGGGTCCATTGAAACATGGAGAGAAGGATGCTCCACCATTTGTCCAAGATAGGCTCCATTGAAACATGACGAGAAGCAAGCTGCACCATGTCTCCAAGATGCTAGGCTCCATCGAAATACATAAACCCACGATATTTCGTAGATGAGGGGTTTACATTCAAGGTCCACCACTTGTCCAAGCTATTATTGCTAGTAGCCTGAGTGGTTTGGTCTCAAGATTCACCACTTTTACTTAAGAATATGTGTGTTAAGGTCCACCACTTGTCCAACCTATAAGGCTACATCTTAAAGGTTATTCTTTCTTACTACTTGGAGTGACCATGATAGGTTTTACATGGGGGTTTGGTTCCAAGGTCCACCACTTGTCCAAGCTAACTCTTTGAAACATAGAGAGAAACAAAGGTCCACCACTTGTCTAAGCTAGGGTCCATTGAAACATGGAGAGAAGGATGCTCCACCATTTGTCCAAGTAGGCTCCATTGAAACATGAGGAGAAGCAAGGTGCACCATGTCTCCAAGATGCTAGGCTCCATCGAAATACATTAAACCAACGATATTTCGTAGATGAGGGTTACATTCAAGGTCCACCACTTGTCCAAGCTATTATTGCTATACTGAGTGGTTGGGTCTCATTTCACCACTTTTAATTAAGAATATGTGGGTGTTAAGGTCACCACTTGTCCAACCTATAAGGCTACATCTTAAAGGTTATTCTTTCTTACTACTTGGAGTGACCATGATAGGTTTTACATGGGGTTTGGTTCCAAGGTCCACCACTTGTCCAAGCTAACTCTATTGAAACATAGAGAGAACAAAGGTCCACACATTGTCTAAGCTAGGGTCCATTGAAACATGGAAGAAGGATGCTCCACCATTTTCCAAGGTAGGCTCCATTGAAACATGAGGAGAAGCAAGGTGCACCATGTCTCCAAGATGCTAGCTCCATCGAAAACATTAAACCCACGATATGTCGTAATGAGGGTTTACATTCAAGGTCCACCACTTGTCCAAGCTATTATTGCTAGTAGCTGAGTGGTTGGTCTCAAGATTCACCACTTTTCCACTCTATGTCATTATATTAAGAATATGCGCGTGTAAGGTCCACCACTTGTCCAACCTATAAGGCTACATCTTAAAGGTTATTCTTTATTACCACTTGGATGACCATGATAGTTTTTACATGGGGTTTTGGTTCCAAGGTCCACCACTTGTCCAAGCTAACTCTATTGAAACAAGAGAGAAACAAAGGTCCACCACTTGTCCAAGCTAGGTCCATTGAAACATGGAGAGAAGGATGCTCCACCATTTGTCCAAGATAGGCTCCATTGAAACATGAGGAGAAGCAAGGCTGCACCATGTCTCCAAGATGCTAGGCTCCATCGAAATACATTAAACCCACGATATTTCGTAATGAGGGGTTTACATTCAAGGTCCACCACTTGTCCAAGCTATTATCTAGTAGCCTGAGTGGTTTGGTCTCAAGATTCACCACTTTTATTAAGAATATGTGGGTGTTAAGGTCCACCACTTGTCCAACCTATAAGGCTACATCTTAAAGGTTATTCTTTCTTACTACTTGGAGTGACCATGATAGGTTTTACATGGGGGTTTGGTTCCAAGGTCCACCACTTGTCCAAGCTAACTCTATTGAAACATAGAGAGAAGCAAAGGTCCACCCCTTGTCTAAGCTAGGGTCCATTGAAACATGGAGAGAAGGATGCTCCACCATTTGTCCAAGGTAGGCTCCATTGAAACATGAGGAAATCAAGGTGCACCATGTCTCCAAGATGCTAGGCTCCATCGAAAAACATTAAACCCACGATATGTCGTAGATGAGTTTACATTCAAGGTCCACCTTGTCCAAGCTATTATTGGTAGTAGCCTGAGTGGTTTGGTCTCAAGATTCACCACTTTTCCACTCTATGTCATTATATTAAGATATCGCGTGTTAAGGTCCACCACTTGTCCAAACTATAAGGCTACATCTTAAAGGTTATTCTTTATTACCACTTGGAGTGACCATGATAGGTTTTACATGGGGGTTTTTCTTCCAAGGTCCACCACTTGTCCAAGCTAACTCTAACATAGAGAAACAAAGAGAAAACAAAGTCCACCACTGTCCAAGCTAGGGTCCATTGAAACATGGAGAGAAGGATGCTCCACCATTGTCCAAGATAGGCTCCATTGAAACATGACGAGAAGCAAGCTGCACCATGTCTCCAAGATGCTAGCTCCATCGAAATACATTAAACCCACGATATTTCGTAGATGAGGGGTTTACATTCAAGGTCCACCACTGTCCAAGCTATTATTGCTAGTAGCTGAGTGGTTTGGTCTCAAGATTCACCACTTTTATTAAGAATATGTGGGTGTTAAGGTCCACCACTTGTCCAACCTATAAGGCTACATCTTAAAGGTTATTCTTTCTTACTACTTGGAGTGACCATGATAGGTTTTACATGGGGTTTGGTTCCAAGGTCCACCACTTGTCCAAGCTAACTCTATTGAAACATAGAGAGAAGCAAAGGTCCACCCCTTGTCTAAGCTAGGTCCATTGAAACATGGAGAGAAGGATGCTCCACCATTTGTCCAAGGTAGGCTCCATTGAAACATGAGGAGAGCAAGGTGCACCATGTCTCCAAGATGCTAGGCTCCATCGAAAAACATTAAACCCACGATATGTCATAGATGAGGGGTTACATTCAAGGTCCCAATTGTCCAAGCTATTATTGCTAGTAGCCTGAGTGGTTTGGTCTCAAGATTCACCACTTTTCCACTCTATGTCATTATATTAAGAATATGCGCGTGTTAAGGTCCACCACTTGTCCAACCTATAAGGCTACATCTTAAAGGTTATTCTTTATTACCACTTGGAGTGACCATGATAGGTTTTACATGGGGGTTTGGTTCCAAGGTCCACCACTTGTCCAAGCTAACTCTATTAAAACATAGAGAAGCAAAGTCCACCACTTGTCCAAGCTAGGGTCCATTGAAACATGGAGAGAAGGATGCTCCACCATTTGTCCAAGATAGGCTCCATTGAAACATGACGAGAAGCAAGCTGCACCATGTCTCCAAGATGCTAGGCTCCATCGAAATACATTAAACCCACGATATTTCGTAGATGAGGGGTTTACATTCAAGGTCCACCACTTGTCCAAGCTATTATTGCTAGTAGCCTGAGTGGTTTGGTCTCAAGATTCACCACTTTTATTAAGAATATGTGGGTGTTAAGGTCCACCACTTGTCCAACCTATAAGGCTACATCTTAAAGGTTATTCTTTCTTACTACTTGGAGTGACCATGATAGGTTTTACATGGGGTTTTGTTCCAAGGTCCACACACTTGTCCAAGCTAACTCTATTGAAACATAGAGAGAAGCAAAGGTCCACCCCTTGTCTAAGCTAGGGTCCATTGAAACATGGAGAGAAGGATGCTCCACCTTTGTCCAAGGTAGGCTCCATTGAAACATGAGGAGAAGCAAGGTGCACCATGTCTCCAAGATGCTAGGCTCCATCGAAAAACATTAAACCCACGATATGTCGTAGATGAGGGTGTACATTCAAGGTCCACGACTTGTCCAAGCTATTATTGCTAGTAGCTGAGTGGTTTGGTCTCAAGATTCACCACTTTTCCACTCTATGTCATTATATTAAGAATATGCGCGTGTTTAGGGTCCACCACTTGTCCAACCTATAAGGCTACATCTTAAAGGTTATTCTTTATTACCACTTGGAGTGACCATGATAGGTTTTACATGGGGTTTGGTTCCAAGGTCCACCACTTGTCCAAGCTAACTCTATTGAAACATAGAGAGAAACAAAGGTCCACCACTTGTCCAAGCTAGGGTCCATTGAAACATGGAGAGAAGGATGCTCCACCATTTGTCAAGTAGGCTCCATTGAAACATGACGAGAAGCAAGCTGCACCATGTCTCCAAGATGCTAGGCTCCATCGAAATACATTAAACCCACGATATTTCGTAGATGAGGGGTTTACATTCAAGGTCCACCACTTGTCCAAGCTATTATTGCTAGTAGCCTGAGTGGTTTGGTCTCAAGATTCACCACTTTTATTAAGAATATGTGGGTGTTAAGGTCCACCACTTGTCCAACCTATAAGGCTACATCTTAAAGGTTATTCTTCTTACTACTTGGAGTGACCATGATAGGTTTTACATGGGGGTTTGGTTCCAAGGTCCACCACTTGTCCAAGCTAACTCTATTGAAACATAGAGAGAAGCAAAGGTCCACCCCTTGTCTAAGCTAGGGTCCATTGAAACATGGAGAGAAGGATGCTCCACCATTTGTCCAAGGTAGGCTCCATTGAAACATGAGGAGAAGCAAGGTGCACCATGTCTCCAAGATGCTAGGCTCCATCGAAAAACATTAAACCCACGATATGTCGTAGATGAGGGGTTTACATTCAAGGTCCACCACTTTTCCAAGCTATTATTGCTAGTAGCCTGAGTGGTTTGGTCTCAAGATTCACCATTTTTCCACTCTATGTCATTATATTAAGAATATGCGCGTGTTTAAGGCCACCACTTGTCCAACCTATAAGGCTACATCTTAAAGGTTATTCTTTATTACCACTTGGAGTGACCATGATAGGTTTTACATGGGGCTTTGGTGCCAAGGTCCACCACTTGTCCAAGCTAACTCTATTGAATCATAGAGAGAAGCAAAGGTCTACCACTTGTCTAAGCTAGGCTCCATTGAAACATGGAGAGAAGGATGCTCCACCATTTGTCGAAGCTAACTCTATTGAAACATGGGGGTTTACGTTCAAGGTCCACCACTTGTCCAAGCTATTATGCTAGTAGCATGAGTGGTTTTGTCTCAAGATTCACCACTTTTTCACTCTATGTCATTATATTAAGAATATTGGGTGTTAAGGTCCACCACTTGTCCAACCTATAAGGCTATATCTTAAAGGTTATTCTTTCTCACCACTTGGAGTGACCATGATAGGTTTTAAATGGGGGTTTGGTTCCAAGGTCCACCACTTGTCCAAGCTAACTCTATTGAATAATAGAGAGAAGCAAAGTTCCACCACTTGTCCAAGCTAGGGTCCATTGAAACATGGAGAGAAGGATGCTCCACCATTTGTCCAAGATAGGCTCCATTGAAACATGAAGAGAAGCAAGATGCACGATGTCTCCAAGATGCTAGGCTCCATCGAAATACCTTAAACCCACGATATTTCGTAGATGGGGGTTTACTTTCAAGGTCCACCACTTGTCCAAGCTATTATCGCTAGTAGCATGGTTTGGTCTCAAGATTCACCAGTTTTCCACTCTATGTCATTATATGAAGAATATCTGGGTGTTAAGGTCCACCACTTGTCCAACCTATAAGGCTATATTAAATGATATTTTTTTTGACCACTTGGAATGTGCATGATATGTTTTACATGGGTTTTGTTCCAAGGTCCACCACTTGTCCAAGCTAGATCTATTACATATATATTATACATACAATATTCAACTAGATTCCCTACCTATCATGTCCAGTAGGCATGGATGCTCTAGCTTGAAGGTCCACCACTTGTCCAACCTATACTCTCTTATGTAAGGGAGATCTCGCTATAAATTCAAAACCTTCCCGCCTAAATTAAAATATCCCTCCCAAATCTTAAATATCCCGCCTAAATTTTAAACTATCCCGCCCAAATTTTAAAATTCAAACTTTTTTTATAAAAATTTAATTTTACTACTTAAATTTAAAATATTCCACGCGAAATTGATTTTAAATTCAAGTTTACCACAAAAAGATATCATTATACCACCTAAATTCAAATATGCAAACCTCAAATCATTATATTGTACATAAATTCAAACAAATTCAAATTAACAAGCCTAAACTGATATTAGTTTGCATAGATATGAATTTATCACACCTAAATTATGTCACCATGTTAGAGAGAGTGGTTAGAGAATTTGAACAAGGTCCACCACTTGTCCAACCTAGATACCAAGAAGGATTGAGTGTACAAGGTATTGTTTGGAGTCCTTATAGTCCATTGGTCTCAAGGTCCACCACTTGTGGTAAGGGTCACCAAAAAGTGTATATATTCATCCAAAGAAATACACGTATTTTTGGTCTACATGTCCTAGTTTAAACCATTTATGTCCATTAGGTGTATCACTAAACAACACTACTATTTTGAGAAACAGAAGTTACAATCATATCTACAAATGGATTAGAGGAAAATCAGCTCAGCATACATCCAGAACTCGCTACAAGAATCGACTTTAACAGATCACGCAAGTAAGTCTTCCATTCAATTTTACTAGTATTACAATGTGTTAGTTATTTGTGATATTTATGTATGTATATACTATGTGTGCATATCGTAATTAAGTGTAATTGTGTATCTGCATTATGTATGAGTATTACAATGAAATAACACAAATATACATACATACACATAGATAACACAGACGCACACATACATGAGCATGTATTTTCAAGAGAGAGATAGCAAGATACAGAGATAGATAGATAGAGAGAGAGAGAGAGATAAATATCTATTTTTTAGAGAGAGAGAGAGAAAGATAACAGATTTCACTGTGTTTATGTATGTGGAAGAGAGGAAGACGATGTATGGGAATATGTGCACGTATTTTCAAGAGAGAGACAACAAGATAACAGATTTCATTGTGGTTATGTATGTGGAAGTGAGGAAGACGATGTGTAGGAATATGTGCATGTATTTTCAAGAGAGAGACAGCAAGATAACAGATTTCACTGTGGTTATGTATGTGGAAGAGAGGAAGACGATGTGTGGGAATATGTGTATGTGTGCGGGGATACTTTTAAACTATGTATCTCTGTCTTTTGACGAGAGAGTGTGTGTGCAAGAAGAGTTACAGAGAACCATCTTCTCTATATGGAGAAAGACAGAGAGTGAGAGAGAGAGAAATACCTGTTTTTTTCTCTATTTGAGGTGTGCAATGTCTCCTGAGAAGACTGCCCGATCCTGCCCTTCTGGAAAGCGTTTGTACGCTGCTGTTTCTTTATCTTGTGCGCGAACTTTCAATCCTGTGCACTCCACCTGTGTGTTGTGTACGATGCCGAGCTTGCTCCTCTACGCGGCGTATACTCCAACTGTGTGCGATCCGTGTGCGCTTTTTGTGTTGTTTGCTGCTCGCCTGCTTTCTCTGTGTGCGTTTCTCGTGCGCTCTCTGTGTGCCTAATCTTGATAGGGTTTATTAGAATGCCACGTATGCTACAAGTCCATGTTTTATCATAGGATTAAAAAAAACAAAAGCAATATAAAAATTAACCAATTCACACGGCCAAATTAAAGAAATCATGGTTGAAAATATGAAAAACATGCGTAACTCTATACTAAAATTAAAGAAATCATGGTTAAAATTGAAAACATGCGTAACATGCCCAGGACCCCCCAGAACAATATCCCAAAATCAACCTCCCAAGCCCCGCCATCGAGAGCGCTATATTCCACATCCCCATCAAGAGCGCTACCCCCAAACCTCACGTGGAAGCGCTGCCTTGTCACCCCATTGTGGCATTGCCCTAAGACCCCCATCTGGAGTGCTAAATGGAACATCCTTCATTAGTGAAATTTTGAACATAAATTATATTAGCATATACTTAAATATAATACAAATATTAACATATTAGCTATACTACTAATTTACTATAGCAGTTCTAGATTATGTCCCATACTATATTTAAGGTGCCAAAGGTTTGGCCTTATGGTCCTAGATTTAGCCAAGTGGTCAACACATATAGGACAAGTGCACACTGTGCCACAAAACTTGGCCACCACTTCACTTGCCAAAGTTTAGGCCACATGGTCAATCCTAAGTTTCCAATGTTCTTATTATGTCACCTTTTGCCTCGTGGAAAACCTAGGCTTGTTTTCACATACTCAGGCACTTCAAGCCACAATAAATTGTCATTACTCTTCGGCAACCCTTTTGTTCAAGTCTTTGAAAAAACATTGTTTAAGGCCACCCTAAACCATTTTCATTTAGGGGTGTCTAAAACTAGCTTTTTGGCAATTCGAGAAGAAAATGGTCAAAGTTTTATACTTAGTTTTAACCACTTGACCAATTCAAATATTGGAAAGCAAGGTCTTGTAATACTTTTTCTGGACATCACACATTAAAACTAGGTCCCTCACTTGTCCAAGCTATGCTCTAATACAATAAAGGGCTTTTGTTTCAAGATGCACCACTTTCCCAACCTTGATTCCATTAAAGAAGCTAGCTCTACTTAGACATTTAATAGAAAGGTCTTGTAGCAGTTCAGATTGAACATTTTCCATGGCAGCTAGGTCCACCACTTATCTAAGCTATGCTCTAATAGAGTAAGGGGGTTTTGGTTTCAAGATCCACCACTTGTCCAAACTTGATTTGGGAAGCAAGGTCCTATAATAGTTTGCTTTGGACATTCAGCATTACAACTAAGTCCACCACTTCTCCAAGCTATGTTCTAATACACTAAGGAGGTTTTGGTTTCAAGGAGAACCACTTGTTCGACTCTGTTTTTGGAAGTAAGGTCTTTACATAGTTCACCTTGGACCTTGGACATTGGATACTACAACTAAGCCCACCACTTGTCCAAGATATCCTCTATATATAGCCAAAGGGTTTGGGTTTCAAGATTCACCACTTTTCCAACCTTTCTTCCATTAAAGAAAGGAGGGGCTTTATAACTAGGTCCACCACTTGTCCAAGCTATGCTCTGATACAGAAAGGGGATTTTGGTTTCAAGGTCCACCACGTGTTCAACCTTGCAAGCTCAAGGGATACTTGGAAATTGGAAAGCATACTCCTATAGTAGTTGATAGGTGGCAGTGGGTATTACAACTAGGTCCAACCTATGCTCTCATATAGCAAAGAGGCTTTGCTTTCAAGGTCCACCACTTGTCCAACCTTGCTTCCATTAAAGAAATGAGGGGCTACGTAAACATTGGCAAGCAAGGTAGCAAGGTCCTAAGGTGTTTCACCTTGGATATTGGGCATTATAACTAGGTCCACCACTTGTCCAAGCTATGCTCTGATAAAGAAAGGGGATTTTTGTTTCAAGGTCCACCATGTGTTCAACTTTTCTAATATAGAAAGGGGATTTCGTTTCAAGGTCCACAACGTGTTCAACCTTGAAAGACTCAAGGATACTTGGACATTGGAAAGCATAGTCCTATAGTAGTTGATAGGTGGCAGTGGGTATAAAACTAGGTCCAACCTATGCTCTTATATAGCAAAGAGGCTTTGTTTCAAGGTCCACCACTTGTCCAACCTTACTTCCATTAAAGAAATGAGGGGCTACGTAAACATTGGCAAGCAAGGTAGCAAAGTCCTAAGGTATTTCACCTTGGATATTGGGCATTATAACTAGGTCCACCACTTGTCCAAGCTATGCTCTGATATAGAAAGGGGATTTTTGTTTCAAGGTCCACCACGTGTTCAACCTTGAAAGACTCAAGGGATACTTGGACATTGGAAAGCATAGTCCTATAGTAGTTGATAGGTGGCAGTGGGTATTACAACTAGGTCCACCACTTGTCCAACCTATGCTCTCATATAGCAAAGAGGCTTTGGTTTCAAGGTCCACCACTTGTCCAACCTTGCTTCCATTAATATAGCAAGGAGGATTTGGTCTCAAGGTTCACCACTTGTCCAACCTATGCAAACCTTTTTCATGTTGTAGCATGATTTTTTTTTGAAGAGTATTTTTCTATCTATGGATTTAACAATGTAATCTTTTTACTTACAGGATGGACTTCGAATCTGGGGAGAAAGTACATATGATACTTGACAATGAAATCGTTGGTATTGGTTGTGTGTGTAGAACAGATCCAGATTCCACTTGTGGTGGTACAAAGATAGGGCTGGGAAGTCTCCATACTAGTGGAGGAATGCTTGAAGGATGTGGTCCTACCTTTTCCTACAATGGATACTTCATCTCTCCAAGTCTCATTATGGAGTGCTGTTCGATGGTCAAAGCTTCTTTTGCAATCTTTTGTATTAAATGGGAACTTAATTGATCCACACGAAAGCTACAATGGTGATGAAGAACATGATCATTCTGATTCTCTAGTTACAGATGCAATACCTATGACAAGCCCAGAATTTGAAGCAATGATTCGAGAGTCTTGGAGAAATCAGAGGGTCCTTTTAAAAGATGACACAATGATGCAAACCATGAATGAAGGGACCATCTTATATGTATTTCCACATGATTATGTCAACTTTCAGGAACTTGGTCCTGATTGTGTGGGTGTGGTATTGAAAGAGAAAATGCAAGCATTGATGATGTGGTTGAAGTGGGTAGCATCACTTTGCTAAAGTGGCCCATCAAGCAGACAACAATGTTGAATGGGAGCCCATTACAACGCTTTGTTCCTGTTGATGGCATGCATGCTACATATGAGGATGTATCCAACGATGGCAATGTTGGAAAAAAACTTGATGGAGTAATGTTGTCCAGTTGTCAAGGAAGAGACGATACACTTTCATGAACAGGACTCAAAAATCAAAAGCAGCACCAGCTTCGACTTTTTACCTTTCAAACAAATCAATTCAAAGGTATCACGCATTGATTGTTGTGCACAAAAATGCTGCCAATTTGCAGATCGTGATATGGTGACAAGGTTACGACAACAATTTTGGGGAGAGTCTCAAAATCACGCACTAATTATGTTTATGATGTTCTTTCTATATGTTATCAGAAAGATGAGAAGTCACGATACCAATTCAGGCTAAATGGCTCTATTGTTTGTTGTAGAGCATGATATGAGCTACATGGAATACCAAAGACATCATTTTATCGATACAAGGAGAACTTTGAAAATGGTGTGCGCCAATATGTACATGGGAACACATGTACATTGAGAAGGGGACTTCAACATACTAGTTTAGCAAGAGCACTACTAAATGAGTTTGTGGAAAACAACTCTGAGAAGATGCCACATAGAAGTAGAACACTGCTAGATGGCTCAAGAGAGACTCAATTGGTGATTCCATCAACATACAAACAAGTGGATATTTTATGTGAAATCAACACGACACTTGACCAAATGGGCTATGAGAAGAGCTATCCCAATCTTCTTTAGTAGAATTTGGAACAAAGAGTACCCACATGTCACTTTAACAAAGACGAGTGAGTTCTCTAAGTGCAATATTTGTAGCTCAATCAAGGCAAGGTTAGAAGCTAAACCTTCTCTTGAAGAGAGAGCTCTTCTCTTGAGGGAGAGAGAAGTTCACATGGCACAACAAAAGAGTTGCAGAAGCCAATTATGCATGGCGCACGTATTCAGAAACTCAACCACAAAAATATGTATGCATAATCCATGATAAGATGGATCAAAAGAAGACTGCCATTCCTAGATTACGCATTGTTCCCAAGGGTGTGGATTCAGGATATAATCTGCAGGTGGCATTGATTGGCATGATCACTCATGGACATGGAGAAGGTCATTACGGACACTTTGTCTTGAATGGTTTGTGGCCAGCTGATCCAAATCTTACAATTGGCTCAATTGCTAATTGTTTACATAACCTCGAGAGGATAGATAAGCATCCTCTTGGTGATCTAGTAACAAATGGACTTCCAAGGAGCAATATTTCACTACTACATGCTTTGAACTCAAGGGATGCTTTGGACTACCATAACTTGAGTGATGGAAAAGAGCCCATTGTGCAGTCGTCAGAAATTGCAGAAGAGGAATTGGGGTCAACATTTCGCAGATTGCCAGAGAACTTGTTGCTACAATTGGATAATTGTGCAGGGGAAAACAAAAATCGATACTTATTTGCCTATTTGTCAATGCTTGTTGCAAGGGGTGTTTTCAAAACCATCCAGCTGGGATTTTTAATGGTTGGGCATACACATGAGGACATAGACGCCATGTTTAGTAGGTTTTCAGAGAAGTTGAGAGTTACACAAACCTATACTTTGCCACATTTGATGGATACATTATGAGACAGCTCATCTTCATCTCCAGCTCCATTTTTTCTCACAAAGATCCCCGATTTCAAGCAATATTGTGATGGCTATCTTTGTGATGGACAAGACATACTTGTTAGACATTCCAAACCGCTTCAGTTCAGGTTCTTTATGCAGGATGAGACACCAATGATGCAATATAAGGCACATGTAGGTGTATCAAGTTGGAGTGGAAGTATTCGCCTTTGGAAAACAGACACAGAAGGCAAGCCAATGTTACCACATGGAGATCCACCTCTAGTACAAATGGTGGAGTATGTCAAGGCCCACGAAGAATTCATTTTGGGGCTAAAGAACTATATAAAATTTTGGAAAAATTTAGAGAATGGTTCAAGTATTCCGCGATATTATAGACCCGTGATAGATTATTGGAGTAAGGTAATTGAAGAGATTGGAAAAGCAATCATATCAGAGGGAGTCTTGTATGAAATGTTTTGGCCAAAAACTCAAGAATATTCTCACCTACAAAGCACTACAATGAATTTGCAACAAGGAGCAGAAAGATTCCTAGGCCTTGAAGAGTTGAACGATCATTTTTGTGGGCCTCAACGAGATAGGCCAAGGGAAGAGTTTGACCCTATGTCTGATGTGCACCAAGGTGACTTTCTTATGCTTGTTCCGAGTGACACAAAAATCTATCCAGTGTGGCTTGCAATGGCTTTATCTGACATTGATAATGAGCCTACATCACCAAACTACAGAAAACTCTTGATTCAATATTGGGCACCTTGCGCGAGAAAAAGTGGGATGACAGATACTCAAGCTTACAGTAATTGTTGGAAGGGTTATTGGGCTGTCAACTATAAGGACCCACAAGTGTGGGAAACTATAGATGCAATTGTTTGGTCCTGGAGACCCAACAAAGAAGGACCATTTTCTAGAATAAAGATTCCAGAAAGACATGCTCTAAAAGCCAAAGAAGGCCTCACTCGTGCACATCAGCCACACTTGGATCAAAGTTCAGATATGGTATCAAATGTGGAGTAGAATTATGTGGAGCTTCTATTGTGACTATACTAGTCAATTTGTAAACAAAATCTTTTTTGTATTTTCCTTTGTTTTATGTAATTTATAGTTATTATTCAAATCCATGTGTTGTACATCCTCTTGACTTTTGGTGTTTATCAACACCACAATCCTATGAGATTTTCACTTTATTTACTAGCCACACACCTCAATTTTTCCCACATTAAGTGGAAAATTCCCAAATTACATGAATTCGGTCGATTTGGAGATTCCCATAATGTGAGATTTTTACCAAAATACCTAATATGGTCTTTTGTGCTTGACATTGTCTCCATCACAGTAAGTAGGCTATCTCAAAAATAGAGCTCCATTGGTTTGTTCTCAGGGCTAGACTCTGTATCTTGGTTGAGTGAAATAAGCTACCCACTCAAAAGATGATATCTAAAATAGTAAAACGACACTATGAAATTTTGAGAGCTTATAATAAACTTGAAAATATGGACTTCTTTTGCAAAATATAGATTTTGCCCTGTGACTGTTTCCTATCCGAATTATCATCTAAAAAGTCCAAATAGCTCTCAGACTTGAAAATGAACATTGTTGTGGTAGTTCTTATTTTCTCACGAAGAAGAAATCTACAAACACTTCAAGAGGCATAAAAAGTGCAAGCCAAACTATTTTTGTGGCAATTGAATACTTGAGGGACTTTTGTATATCCGGAAACAACTTATTCCTAAAGCTTTTACTAGTTTGCGAAGCTGGCAAAGACCAATTCTTGCTGTCAAAGGATGGAAGTGGCAAAGGAGTTACACGACCCCAACCAAATGAAGTTCTTGGTTCCAAATATGACATATCATAAGAGAATATTCCATTATCTGCAAGTCTTGTGTTGTCTTCCTCGGTACATTTGCTCACCTATAAATGCATGGAAAGCATAAAAATACCCAACTATGCTCTCAACTGGTTGCCAGTCCATCCTATTCAATGGATAAATATCTGAAACATACCAAAGATGATATCCACCACTTAACCTTCGAATATAATCATGCACCAAGTGAGATGCTCAAAATAAATTATAGTTGGGTCGATGCCGTGGAAAACTTGGAGGAAATGATTGCAACCTTAAGTTTGCATGCTAGAAAGCATGTTGTATGAGGACCTCTTTCACCCGCTTTCTTTGTGCACACACTTTAAACTCTTTAACTTGTCCCTTGAAAGACTCCACAAAATCATTGCATTGCCTTCTCTTCCTCCTCCTAGTTTGCAGTAGTACCCAACTTCCGATAGTTATTCGAGATGGTATCCATGCTTGATCATTTGTAGTATAGCTGTTAAAAATGCTAATAGAGTCAATGGTAATTCTAGGCCTTTGAGAAGTAGTCATGGTGTGCACTAGAATACACAGAAAAGTTAGCGCAAATATGAAAAAGGGAAGAAAGTTTTGAGAGGGAAGTAGAGCTACTCAAAATAATATTTGGGCAGGAACATAGGTACTAGAGTATTCAATGAAAGTTCTGAAATTTGTCGGTACAAAGTTAGTACGCCTTATGGAATTTATGCTTTGAAAGAGTGAAATTGTGCAATTTGATGAATAAAAATAATATTTTCTCCCTTTTTTCTAGAAGAGCTTGGCTCCAAAATGTCGATTCTCAACGTAACATAAGCCTCTTTCTCATTGGTCAAGCACCACTCTCTCTATAACTGAAAGGCCCAAAAGTGTGTCCAACTTTCTCCTAATGGGAGTTGTTGTGACTTTGACACCGTTGACAACAGTGCTGCCATCCTCGAAATTAAAAGAATCAAGAACTTGCTTGATTATGGCCATGTCAAAATCTATTCTTGTAGCTTGTACCACCACATGAAAGTCCCATAGTTGAGCAGTGCTTCTGCTTGCTCAGTGAACACATACCTTTGTATCTTGCTTTGTGGAATAAGAGGTAGAGAAGCTTTAAGAGAGGTGATGATTGCCAGAGTTTCATCTATGGTATCTTGCATCTTCTCCGAAATTTTCCTTCTACCCATACACTGTGAAGAGGGTAAGTCTGTAGAGGAAGAAGACTTACTTGGATAATCAAAGCAATAGTGCGGTGTGTCAGGTAAGGACAGACACTGATCGATAGACTCTTTAAATGAGGAAGTTTGTGATTGTAGTGAATAAGCTTCAGATCTTGGCGATGGCGAGTGTGTAACAACAGGTAGGCATCATGTAGGAGATTTATGAGGAAGAATGCCTACGCGGCTTACTATTATACACGTTCGCACCATAAAATCTCCACTACTTATCGTTCCTAGAGTTTTGTGCACCGTCGGCGACGTGGCACACATGCATTGGCTAACACTCCCCATGTTTCCTTTAATGATTACTACATGCATTCCCACTGGCCCTTGTCCCCATAAAACTGGTACTGGCTCTAACACTTTACTAATTTTGGCACTATCACTGTTTTGTCATGCTGAGACTTTTCTGACACCGTGACTGGGTCTGATATTGGTTGTACATGGAAGAGGTTCAAAATAGCTGATTTTGAAAATTCCTGGCCCAGATTGCCAGTATCTTCTTCTCGGAAGTCTCTTTCTCATTAGAATAATATAGCTTGATTATGGCCCATTATAACCACTTGGCAGCAGTAATCTAGATAACTCCTTCAACCTTATTATGCCATTGAAACACATCCAGTCAACTTCATACGGACCAGTCCAAGCTATCTTTAATTTTGGTTTCTTAGGGTCCAGTTTGGATTGATAGAGCAAAACCAAGTCGGCCTTCTAGAATTCCCTAACTTTGATTCATTTTTCGTGATAGTGCTTCCTTCTTTGTTGAACAATCTCATGTTCCAGCATAGCACGTTGTCTTAACTCATCCAATTGTGTTAATTCCTCCACTCTATGTTTAAGATTGTGATTAAAATCCAATCCATACTCAACCACCATCCTGAGACTGGGAACTATGAATTCTATAGGCACTACAGCTTCAGTACCATACACCATTATGAACGGTGTTAGTATAGTGGTGACTTTATAAGCTGTCCTGTAGGCCCATAGAGCAGTCTGGAACTTAAGGTACCATTGGTGTGGCTCCTTCTGCACAATCTTGGTGAGAATAGTCTTGATAGTTCTGTTACTGCTCTCTACTTGCCCATTGCATCTGGGATAATATGGCATTGACTTCCTGTGCTTCACTAAGAGAATTTCCATCAAAATATCCATAGTATCATTAATAAAATGTGTCCCTTGATCAGACATAATCTCCACAAGACATCTGTGGGACGGGTGTCTAACCTCACTCCTATCTTATTGATATGTAGCAAGAACCATGATTAAATTGTCAATCAATAGGAAAAAGATGACTTGACTAGAGGCTACAAGAGGTTGTCAATCTCTTGGGAAACAACAAACAACTCGCATCTAACTCAGGCTACACTCAAGTGACTAAAATCACCGAGAGCCAATCGCTCATCGGGAAACAAATCACATTCGTTACAGCAGCAAATGACATCTAAACGTAACGAAACTTCTAGGACATGTTTATAAGACCTAAGTGCACATGCTTATGGTCTCAAATCCCACTTTAGGTCAAGTGAAAAAATCACAATTATTAACAGCAGTGGATTTTTGACCTAGTCATTTTTGACCCAGAATGCATCTAAATGCTTAGCAATGATGCCCCAATACCCCGCCTATGCTAAGATTTTGATTTTGAAGTGTAAATTCCTACTTATAATGAGATTAGGCCGTGGATCGATGACGCCAACAACTACGAAATACTGTGAAATGCTGACGTCAATGCATAGAGCTCTTACCTGCGGTTGCAACGCAACAAACGCGATTGCAATGTGACAACGGGAGAGGGAGTAGGAAGTGCGAGAAAGAGAGAAGTGAGCGTTGTCAGCTCACGCTATGTATTTCATTATCCAAAACTTGAAAATAGCTTACAAAAATTGGCTTTTATACCTTAGCCAAGGTTTTTGGTGGTCAAAACTAATAATGTGGGAGCTCTAACTAAAGATAAGTTGATACAATCTGGAAACTTGTAGCCCCGGCTCATTGACAAGGTTTATCCACAAAAATAGGAGTTACAATATTCTTGATTCATCAAAATAATAAATGTTATTACAAAGAGAGCTCTGAAAAATGATATCCGGGTTAGCTTGCTGGCAACATTCTCCCCCTCCTCGCCTGTGTCGTCCCTTGACACAGCTTTATGCTGAAATAATCTTTCGGTTGACGGCTGGTGAGGTGGTCTTTAAGTGCATGGAGTGCCTTTTCATATCTGATCTTTCTTTCTTTATCTGGAACCTGCAAAAATTGCATAGTGACTTTGTTCTTGAGCTCGATCACTGAGTAGCCTACAAATCTAGAAGTTAGATTGCTGATCACTAGCCCAAAAATCTTTGCTCGCCAAGTGAAAAATCCTGTGTAGAACGCTTCCTCAAATGTCAACATATTATGAGATGGCAAGAATATGCAGCGGGCGTAGAAGCCATAAAGGACTTCTTTGGCAGGTTGGCCACTTAGGCCATAGCATAGACCCTTATTGCCCTCAAGGAAGGACATCCACAGTGCTCCTGCTTGCTCTTGCTCATGAAAGGCCTTTATGATGTGAGTAGTATTCGGAAATGTTTTTAGAGCATAGCCCATGAGAGATTGGGGAGACTTTTGTGAAGAATGACATGGTGCCCGTTAGGGTTTTCACCATGTAACCCTCTGTCGACGTTCCCTTTTCTAGAGCTAGAAATCTCGGATAATTCAACCATCTAGGCCGTCTCTTTGTCATTGTCTCATGTGCTTGCCATGTCCTTACTCTTAGTATAGGACAAAAAGTTGGGTCCTTCTGAAGGGCTGCAGGTGCTCTTGTGAACAAAATCAAGTATCTGGGATTCTTGTTCAGCCAACTCTTTCTCCACTTGGGGTGGACTTCATTTGCACCTTCTGCTTGCATGTCTTTATATAGTCGTTCCTTGTAACCTGTAGCAGCTCTACCTTGATCAAGGGGTATAGCAGTGATTGTTGATGCCATTGTGCATTGATTTGGTTCGAAGTGAGTTGAGTAACATTGACAGAATGAAGAATTCTCAACTCCCAATCCATTACTGCTTTCCGTTGCTCATCCATTTCTTGAGAAATATTTTCCTTAAGTGCATCTTCTTTAGCTTTTGACAGTTGGACCATTGGCACTTCATCAACCTCTGTTAATGGTGCCTGAAAGTCATCTTCTCCGCCTAGCCCTTCTGTCGGCTGTGTTTCTATCTCAGCAAAAGAGATTGAGGGAATATCAATGTGGGGTTGTTCTGATGTACCTGCTTCTTCATGTGTCTCTTGCTATCCATCTCGCAGTATCTGATTAGCTTTCTTGAGCTCGGCTATCTCCTTGAGCAAATCTTCTTCTCTTTGTACCTACATCAATGCAAGGTCTCTGCGTTGTGAGTGCTCTAACTTTAGCTCTAGCTCGAGATCTTTATTCTTTTTCTCTAGTGCTTTATACACTTTGTCGGTACCTTTGATTGAGGCAATTGCAGGATTTTCTCATATCTGTCGTCGCAAGAAAGCTGCTTGATCGTTGATCGTCTACTCTGAATATTGCAATTAAGCATTTGCTACGTCTAGCTGTACTTGGATCTTTTGAACTGACAGAGTTGTAGTTAAGAGTTCGTTGGTAAGTTGTTCATCTTTGGTTTTGCAGTCGTCTGACAGCTTCGTGAGAAGTTCACCTAGCTCCTCCTTGTGCTGCTTTTCTCTGGCTAGCTGGTGTTGTCTAGCTTCAACTTTCAACTCTTGAATTTTTTTTTGTAGGTCGATGATGACATTCAATTTTTCCTCTAGCTTTCCTTGGAGCGCATCTATCACCATCTCCAACTCTCTAGCCTTAGCACTGTTACTAAGTGCTACTGATCTCATTTTTTTTTTCATTTCCTACATTTTCTTTTCATATTCATTTACCTGGAGAATGATTTCATCATTTGTTTCCCAGTCTTTAGTTTCTGTGAGCTGCCTAGATGTTTCAGCAGTATCTTGTGATTCCTTTGGTGGGGTTGTTGCGGCTATTTGTGGTAGTGGCCTGGTTTGCTCCTCCTCTTGAGGCTATGCTTTTGCCTCTATTGCTTTGTCTTCTTGAGGTTTCGTGGATGCCTTGGCCGTTTCCTGCTAGTTGGTGGTAGACGGTGTGGCCTCTATATCTTGTGTTTTTGGTTGCTCAAAACTTGTTGCCTCCTTTGGTTCAGGACTTTCTACTCTTTCTAGTTCTGGCTCTTTTGCTTTGCCTTGCTCGGAAGTAGTTGCCGCCTGTTGTTCATATTCTATTGTCTCTTGAGGTTTAGGCTCCTTTTCCTTGGTGTGCTCACCCTCTATGGGTCTATCTGTTGGTGATGGTGGAGGGCTTGGCATGGGGTGGTCGTGTTGTTCCGCAGCAGGTGACGATGGTCTAGCAGACATCTCACTTTGTTCGTGCTGGGCCTCACTTTGTTGTGTCTCTTCAACTTGTTTTTCTTGCTCGGACACATCTTCTCTAGATTTTCTCTCAGTTTCTTTTTCCCTTCTTTTAGCTTTAAAGCTTCGGCTTCCACGTACATTCTTTCCAAAAAATCCTTTGGGTCTTCTACTTCTTTTCATGCAGGTTTCTTTGTTCTTGGCCCGTTTAACTCTTTTGGTACCCACTTTTTAGGGTCCTCACTTGCAGTTTGGTGGCTTCTTTCATAAGTTTCTTTTTCCCTTTCATACCTCACCTTTTTCAGCTGAGGCTCTTCTTGATGTGCGGCCACTGCTTTTCTTTTCATTTCCTCTATGCGGGCTCTTCTTTCCTCGTTGTCGGAGCTTTTGCTGCTATGTGCTTCATGAGAACTCTCTGAAGATTCTTTATCAGATTTGTAAACTCTTTTTGTGGACCTTCTTTCTCAAGGGGATGGCTGTGCAGACACAATCCATGTGTTCTGATCTAGGGTAGGTGGCAAATTGTATGCCATGCCGATAGCATGGTATGCTATTCTTGTAAGTACCTCAGGTGCTTCCAGATAGGTTATCTTGCCCTCTTTCTTTGTTCCCTTCAGTGTGGATAGGACATACTATGCGTGATTGATGGCTTGCCTGGTTGTCGACTTTAACACTTGTGTAAATGTAGTCGCAACTACATGATTGGGTGTTTTGTACCTTGGCAATCTCTTTGCCAGAAAGTGGAAGTGACGTTGGTGATACAACCGTGCTGGCTCTTCCACTTGTTTCTGGATGAGATCAGCAAATGTTGCCACAGCAGTCTCCTTGGTGAAGGTACCTGCTATCTTTCTGTCTCTAGCTCTCATGGTCATCCCTTTTGTCGGCAACTTGAGAGATTCAACCACTATTTCTTTCATAATTACCACTTCTACCTTGTGCCCTTGCTGGTCAGTAATCTGGGCTGCTCCATCTTCTTTGATTGTGGACAAAAGCTCATAGGCTTTCTGAAAATCTACACCACATGGCTCTTGTTCATAGAATTCTCTGAGTCCAAGCCTTCTGTTAGCTTCTTTTGTTTCGGGCTTTTCCATGACATCATAGGCCTCTTTTGGCAGAAGCTGTAGTTCTACCTGATGTCCTTCTTCACTTTTAAATCTACTTGTGAAAACATTTGTGTTGTTCTCCTCCAGCTGTTCTTTTGACAGATAGGTTGCTTTGGTTGTCTTTACTGAACTAAGGTCCAATTGGTATGGTGGCAGCTCTTGCAGCTTCTCTTTTTGAGTGACCCTCTTCTTGGTCTTCTCTGCAGCTTGCATGGATCCTGTTAAGTGTATAGATGGCCAAAGTAAGAAAATTTGGCAGATTCCTCTCTGAAATGTCCTTCGGTCTGAATTGCCGACAAATTGAGTCCAGTTTGCTTCAAATCAATTTTTGAACATGCATAGATGCATAAAAACATGCAAAGACCAAAATTATAAAGTCCAAGAAAAAATTTGCAACAAAGATAATAATCACGATTATTTACAACTGATAAATTTTATCAATTTTTTACAAATTTGGCATCATGGGCTTGAAATAGACATCAACTTGATACTCTAAGTGAAGTGTGGGCTCACTTGAGTGCACAGGGTGAGAATGGTGTCAGATTTAGGCTTCCCGTCTCTAAAACAGTAGATATAAAGAAAATTTGAGATTTTGAGCTCCAAATTTGTTCAAAATTGGTCAGTGGGCTTAGGAAATCATGTGCTTTGGTCCCATGAAGGCCCAATTGCATTTTCTTCCCATCTGAGCCAGAAAGTAAATAATCATGATTATTAACTTTTTCATCAAAATGTGCATTTTTTGGTGCAACTTGCTTCTAGGCCTGATGTAGACCCTGTGTATGTGATATGAGGTGATTTGGATCAAAAAATGTGATTGATATCTCAAAAATTGGTTTGAAAGGACTTATTTGCGTTTTTTGGCAATTTTTAAAAGTTATCATTGATCAATTTGGCTCATACTTGAAATGTGGTATGTAATAGGTGTGTGCAAGTGATAGGTGAAGTGATGGTATCATTTTCAAGCCAAATATTGTAAACGTAAATAATTGTGATTATTTACAACAATCAACTTTTTCTTGCAAAACTTGAAAATTTTGACCTAAACATATTCTATAAACCTAATACAAGTCCTAAATTGAATTTGGTAAAGTTTTGTGCTGTCGGCATCACTTCCTGCTTTGTTGACTCTGAAATCACTGATTTTTGTGACTACGTGGCCTATGGAGTTGGTTAGTCACTTTTGAGGCTATGGACTTGTCCGCTACATAGTCCTGAAGCAACTCATCCAGTTTTAGCCCATTTGGAGTCAATTTGACTTCATATGTCAAATTTGACGCTTTGTAGCCTTTGAGCGGTTTTTTACTTTTCGAGGGCTTTCCTTGATTGATTTTATGAAACCAACCATATAAATTGTGTATACACCTAGTCTAGAAGCTCTCTGTGGAGTCAGAATCCAATTCCAATATTTGCCAAAAACCTAGCTTTTCTACATGGGACCCCCCTCGACCCCTGCCAAATGGTCAACTGATGATATAGAAGGGTTCTATCATCTAGGGCATGCTACAATTCAAGTCTAGTCTGATTCGGTTGAGCTGACAAGCCGCTATGGCCAGTTTTTGGTCGTAGGTCTTCGTGCACTACTCGGATTCTAGGTTTTTTTTCTGAGGTTGAGACTAGCTACCGGCCGTATAGAATGGATCATTGATAAGTATAGAACTTACCCCTCATGTCACGTGTGAGACGGCTCTAAAAACAGGCAACTGTGGCCTCCCGAAAATGCATGCGAAGAAGGTCGAAAAGCTCTCTCTCCAAAGGCGAAAAGTGAAAATGAGGTGATTTTAGCCTATCTTGGGTATCTATACTCGGACTTCCTGACCCTTTTTTCCCCAAATTGCCCGGCTAGTCCTACTAGGCCGTGAAATCTATGTTAGACTCAAAAATTTCCCCAATCGGATTATTGTAGCTCATTCTGTAAGAATTTTGCAAAAGTAGGTATGGCCGCCTAATTTAGGCTTTCCGCTTCCATCTGCTGATTTTATTGAATTTTTTTGTGTCTATTCGCCTTGTCCTTCTGATCATCAGCGTATCTTCAGTTTTTTCATCTGAGCTCATTTGCTATTTATTATTAATTTTTGACATGTTTATTGAAAAAATCAAAGAAAATAACAAATTGTGCTAAAAAAGCAAAGTGAAAATCCAATCGTATAATTTAACTTAGATAAATATCTATACTAATTTTCTAATCTTGAAATAATTATCACGGCTTTTTTAACATGTAATATAACCCTAATAAATAGCATGTAATCATCTAACATGATTTACTCATTTTCCCCTTTAATTTTTAGCTAAAATTAGTATAATTTAACTTAGATAAATATCTATACTAAGTTTTTAACCTTGACATAATTATCACAGCTTCTTTATTATGGATCTAAATGTGATAAATAGCATGTAATCATCTAACATAATCTACTAATTTCCTCCTTTAATTTTTAGCTAAAATTAGTATAATTCAACTTAGATAAATATATATACTAATTTTTTAGCCTTGACATAATTATCACTGCTTTTTTATCATGTAATCTAGCTCTCATAAATAGCATGTAATCATTTAATATGATTTACTAATTTTCCCCTTTAATTTTCAGCTAGAATTAGTATAATTTGGCCTAGATAAATATATATACTAATTTTGTAACTTTAAGATAATTATCACAAACTTTTTATGATGCAATCTAACTGTGATAAATAGCATGTAATGATCTAACATGGTTTACTAATTTTCCCCTATAATTTTTAGTAAAAATCAAACAATACTAGCTAATATAATTAGCTAAACTGATTATTTGTCCTTAAGATAATTATCCCAATTGTCTAATTCTATTTTCCATCTTTGATAATTACTATGTAATTATATCAAACTAATTTACTAATTTGCATTTCCAATTTATAGTTAAAATCAAACAATATTAGCTAATATAATTATCTACATTAATTATCTATACATGGCATATTTATTTTGGGTTTCTAATAGTGATTTATACCTCTGACAATTACTATATAATTATCTAGTTCTCCCCTTCAGTTTATAGCTAACATTAGTCTAATCTGACCTAGATAAATAGCTATATTATTTTTCTAACCTTAAGATAATTATCATGGATTCTTTTATATTTAGAATAACTCTAATATATAGCACATAATTATCTTACATGGTTTTCTAGTTTCCCCTTTTAATTTATAGCTAAAATTAGTCTAATCTAACTTAGATAAATAGCTATACTATTTTTCTAACCTCAAGATAATTATCATGGCTTCTTTAGCATGTAAAGTAAGTGTAATAAATAGCACATAACATGTTTCTGTAATTTCACCCTTTAACTTATAGCTAAACTTAGTCTAATATGACTTAGATAAATAGCTATATTATTTTTCTAACCTCAAAATAACTAGCATGGCTTTTGTAATATGTAGACTAACTCTGATGAATAGCACATATTTATCTAACATATTTTTCTAGTTTCCTCCTTTAATTTATAGCTAAAAATAGTTAATTTTAGCTTAATTAAATACTTAGGTTAATTATCTGTTAATATGTAATTTACCCCGTGCTTATAATGGTATTTTCTAATTGTGATAATTAACATAAGAATTTTGGATCTAATTAAATAGATTTCCCATCATTTGTTTTGATTAAAAATAGATAATTTATGTCTTATTAATTACATAAACTAATAAAAAAATCAAGAGATAATTTCCCTAGCATCTTGATAGTCTAATACAGCTTTGATAATTATCTTATACTAATCTAAGTTTAATTAGTATAATTACCATTAATTAATGATCAAAAAGATTATTTTCAGTCCTAATATGACTTAATAATTAATTATATTAATATCTCTAATCTTAATCTAAATAATCAGCAAAGTATTAAGAATTAAGAGAGTAATTTAGAGTGTAAGTAAGTTTAATCTTCTTAATTAACTAAATAGCTATAATATTTTTTGAACCTGAAGATAATTATCATGGCTTCTTTTACATGTAAACTAACTCTGATGAATAGACATATTTATTTAACATATTTTTCTAGTTTTTCCCTTTAATTTATAGCTAAAAACAATTAATTTCAGCTTAATTAAATACTTAGGTTAATTATCTACTGATGAGTAGTTTACCTTGTATTCTTAACAATATTTTCTAACTATGATAATTAACTTAAGAATTTTGGAGCTAATCAAATAGATTTTTCATCAGTTTTTTGATTAAAAATAGATAGTTTATGCCTAATTAATTACATAAACTAATCAAAAAATTAAGAGATAATTTGTCTAGCATCTTGACAGTCTAATACACCTATGATAATTATCTTATACTAATCTAAGTTTAATTAGTATAATTACCATTAATTAATGACCAAAAAAACTAATTTTAGTTCTAATATGGCTTAATAATTAATTAGACAATATGTTTAATTTTAATTGAAATAATCAGCAGAGTATTAAGAATTAAGAGAGTAATTTAGAGTGTAAGTAAGTTTAATCTTCTTAATGAATTGGATTAATTAAAAAAATATAGGTAAATTAGCATAATTTTGCTAATTAAAAAGGAATTAAGCTAATTACCGTGGAATAATCAACTAGAGTTTTTGCTCTCTATTGATTTTTTAGTAGAGTTCTCTCCAGGTGAGAGAGAAATGGTAAGGACTCTGAGTCTGCCCCAAATTGTGAAGCAAGGGGTCATATTTATAGGTTTTAGGGCACTCACAGGCTGGAAATGGGAGTAACTTGCATCCCAAGGCAACCCTACAGCTCCACAAGTGCCCCCGCTACTAATTCCAGCCTGGGCAAGTTCATTACTGTCCCACACAGCCCCCTAGATACACAAAATCGATTGTCTACTATTATCTGACCCTTTTCATGATTAGTTTTGGAAATATATGCAATTATCAGTAAATATCTAGGGATTTTATGATAAAAGTCTTTTACAATAATGATTACCAAAACCTTACAATTTATTTAATTAATTTAATCAACAGTGTAAACTTCTAGGGGCCATAACTATGCCAGTTTTTATCAAAATTTAGTTTTGAAAATTTCTAGCTCAGGGTTTACTGTGCTTAAGATTCCAAAAATACCATTTTTTATTGCTTTTGAGATAGTTTTTTTACCTGATTGCCTGATCAATGCTTTCTCCTAAAGCTTGAGTTCATTCCCGACAGCTAGAAGGGTGAAGACCTTACAATCACCCCAACTTAAGAATTTGAGATGCCCTCATCTGAACCAAAACTGGGAAAGTCTTTGAGAAAAAAGGTTTTATTTTTCCAAGTGGCATCTTCGATGGGATAATCTTTCCACTTTACCAAGCGTTACTGATTACTCTAAGAGTTCTTTCTAGTTTCAAGGATTCAATCTGGTTGGGATTACTTGCTAGTCAATTTTCCCCAAGAAACTCTGAGTGTTGAGCCCATCTTAAAAACCTTTACAAAACAATTGTATCATCTCAAAAACCAGGTTAAATCCATTCTATAAAAGATCCATTAATCCACCTTGTCAACATGAACGCACTCGGTCTAATTGACCATCAGAGCAATCAACATTCGACAAGTATCATGTATTCGAGCTTTGCCAATTTGAATGCACTCGGCGTGTTCTTGACATTTTGAGAAATTTGCATTCGGCACAAGCTTCCATGATTGCACCAAAGGTAACCCCTCTGTGCTCTAACCTGGTTGACCAACAATATGTAAAGGGTTTTAAGAAGTATCATACCAAGAGTTCTTTTCGGCTTCCTATTGGTTTTGTACATCAATACTTTCATATCTAGGTCATTTCCAAGGAAGGCTATCATGTGCACAAAGAATGTGAGTTGGTTTCTTGATAACTATCTCATCCTCAAGATTCAAATTATTTTCTTTCTATTGCTTCTTTGCTTTCTCCTTGATTTCAACCCTTTGTTTTTGTTTTCTCATCTCATACCTTTTGTTTTTGCTTCTCTTGGTCTTTTGAGAGGAATTTTTTGTATTCTCCGAGTCATCGTAGGAGTTATGTTTCTTCTTCTTATCTTGGGCTTTGGTGATTACCTTGATTGGAACAATCGGTTCACTCTCAAATGAGCTACTAGGTATCACTTGGGCTAAGTTCACTATTTTTTTACCCTTGTTTTAAGGATTTTTTGGACAATCTTCACGGAAGTGTCCTTTTTTGCAATTGTATGCAATAAACTTCAACTGGTTTGAGGTTCTTGTCAGGCTCTAGGAATCATTCTTCCAATGATCATATGCACCACAGTTATGACAGTTTCTAGTTCTTGGCTTAATCATGGGTCTTACCATTAGAGGTCTAGCACCTTGATTAGCTACATAGTGCATTGGTGCAAGCTCTGGTGTAGTATAAGTCAAAGGTTCTTCCATTGGTGGTGGATGTGAATTATACCACTCTCCTTCTACCATTACTGTAGATGGACTAGGCTCAACATAGGGTGTAACAAATGCACTAGTGCTTATTCATCTCTGACTCCCTCTAGATGCATGTACTTTACACGCACTGCATTATGTCCAGGATATGGAGGTTGTTGACCCAACATAGGCTGAGGTCTTTTCATACCCATCGGTGGTCTTTGATCTTGGGCCATATTAGACTGATATCTGTACATGGGTTGTCCTTGTGGCCTCATAGGCACGTACTAAACATTCCCATCATACTTTGGTCGGTAATAGCATTCATTGGTCTCATGGTTGGTCCATTTATCCTCGATTTCACACCATTTCTGTGGCCTAATTGGTTGTCCCTGTTGAGGTATCCCTTGTCCTGGTCCCCTCATAGGTGATTTCTGCATGTTATTCATCATGTCATTCATCCTCTTGAGCATGTCTTCTATGACTGAAAGCGGTGCTGCAGCAGTCATTCCCACTTGTGCTGGTTTGGTGGATGTTGTTTTCTCGCTTTGGGTATCCTTAGGGACATCTTCTTCATTGAAAATATTACAATTGTCTCCTAAGTCAATAGCATCTGACACACACTCTTCTAGGGTCGTATGCTTCTTGCTATACAGTATAGCATGAAGTTCTTTGTTTAGCAGGCCCTCTAGAAACAAAGATACTAGTCGTCCTTTTGTCGGTATCTCTAGCTCTGGGCATCTTGCAATGTATTATTTCATTTGAGTTACACAATCCCTAATAGACTCACCTTGTTTCTGTTTAAAGCTATATATTTGAGATACTGTGTTGTGTTTGATCCTCGTTTTGGAACAAGCAGCTACAAATCCTTGAGCTAATGTATTCAAGTCCACGATTGACCGTGGTGGAATGTTTTCGAATCATGTCAATGCTTTTCCTTCTAATGTCATTCCAAACCCCTCGAATTGAGTATGAAAATCAAATATGCGTTCTGCTCTTAGTACTTGCTTAAAGCTTTCTAAGTGGTCATATGGATCCCCAAACTCACTGTATTTTCTGGCCCATTTCTAAAAATCAGCTGGTCTGACACGTCTATTTGGTTCAACTCACGGTCTCCTGGCAGTTGCTACTATTCCAAGTCCTTCAAACCAATTTTTTGGAAATAGTGACTCATGTAACCCTAGACTGGCCTTAGTGTCACCCGGTTTTCTTTGTGATGGGGTGATTTCTGGTTTCTTAACATTACTCTTAGAAGATCTCTCATGGTGTTCATCTCTTTGAATAGTTTCTGGTCCTTGGCCCGTCCTTGGCCCAATATCCAATATCTTATGGAATACCCTTGGTATTTGGTTTGTTCCACCTCCTCAAGAGTCATCATAGCAAAGTTATTGTTATAACAATCTCTAAACATGTAGGTTGGTAGATCTGTTGATTTCTTGTCCTTGATTTTGAAGATATAGATGATCTTCATGGGCATGACAAGTCCACATAAGATCTTTAATGTTTATATCCTCCCAACAATAGACTTCGACACTCGGATTATCTGTACTAAGCTGTTTCAAGGGCTTCAAGTCAACCTGATGGTATCCCTCAAATTCTAAAGTTGGTGGTCCTTTTGCTTCCATGTCTAGAATTATGATATTTACCTATAACCCCATTTGTCTATCACGTCAAGGTTTTTGACTTGTAAATACCGAGTTCTGTTTCTATGCATGTACAATTTTCCTTTTTTGTTTGCCTTGGTCTCTTCTTCAAACTCAATACCATGGTCATCAATGCGAATAGCATACTCTTCGTTAGGGTCCAGGTAAACCTGAGCTCCATGGCAATTAGTCTTATAAAAAGAGAGTATATGTTTATAGCGCACTATCGTTTTTTTTTTGAGTGAGTCAAATAGGAAGACATTTCAGATGTTGAATCCAAAGAAGTGTCTGAGTCTTCTTCAAGGATAGTGTGCAAGGGATTGTCTTGATTCACACTTTGTTTGGTGGATACTCTACTGGAGATTTCTCCAAATATGCTTTGGTTTCCTAGTATGCGAGCAAATCTAAGGTTCATAAAGACTTGTGAAGCCCTGGATAGAGTACTTACCGTCCGATTGACTTGTTGTCAATTTCTTCCACTTGACTTGATTGCAACTTCTATCAAGCTGTCAATTCCTTGTGTATCAATTTTGATCAAGTTAGGTATTCTTTCACAAAGACGATACAATTCTTGCTAACTATTGTGACTGGTCTATGTGTATCACTTCAAGTTGAGCTAAGTGAGTAAGCAATTGAGACTTTCAGATATCACTTGTGCCAAAAGGACTAATTTGCAACTTCGAAACCGAGTGAACATGTACCAATTTAGATCCGATTGAACCAAAAATTGCCTGGTGGTCTTGTATTATGTTGGTCTAACACAATACAAGTTCAAAACTCAAAATTGATGTCTTTGCGTAGCAGTAGTAAATAATCGTGATTGTTTACTTCTGTCAGTTTTTTACACTTTTTGGCTTGTTTTGCCAAGTATACAACTTGGTAAGGTCTCTGGAAAAGTTTCACTAAGTTTGGACAAAATTTGTTCAAGTTTATCAACTATTTCGTATTCGCAGACTCAATTTTCAAGAATCTGGCTTAAGTCTCACTTTTGTGATCCAAATTTCACCAAAATTGATTTGTGTGGTCTACTTGATATGCTTGACCTTGTGGTATACTCAAATGTGCATGATTATCAATTTTAGTAGCAGATGTAAATAATTGCAATTATTTACTCTAGCTACTTTTTGCAAAAAAAAATTCCCAATCTTGACAGAGATCTATTATGTATCTCAACTTAAGGTCCCTAGACAAGTTTCATCAAATTTGGACAATTTTTGTTCAAATGGTCATCAATTTTGTGTCCGCAGACAGACTTTGCAAATTTGGCCACAATTTTCAATCCAATGATCCAAATCTTACCAAATTTGGTTTGTGGACTTATTACAACATGGTAAAACTAGTGGTATACTGACTTGGTCAAAAAAGTTGAAAAATGGGGCAGATGTTAATAATCGCGATTATTTACAAACAGGTAATTTTTTGCATCTTTTTGGTCAACTGAGCATGTACACATGGCTATCACATCAATATAAGCCTATGAATCAAGTTTCATTGAGTTTGAGCAAATTTTTTTCCAATTTGCACTCAAGTTCCCGAAAGTTAGTACAAACTTTAGTTTTTTTCCAGTTTTTGGTCAATTTGGTGATCCAAATTCTATGGTCCTTTACAAAAGTTGTTTGTACACATGCATAGAGTCTCTGGTATCAACATTGGTCAGTTTTTAGCTGAAAGTAAATAATCACAATTATTTACTTCAAACCTAAAATGAACACTTTTTTGAACTTTTTCCTTGGACAATATTTTCATGAGCTATTTTAAGCCTATGAATCAAGTCAAAACTTAATTTGGCCTAAAATGTCAAGAAAAAGTAAATAATCTGAGTTTTTACAAACTCTTGAAATTTTTACCTCAATGTGTCCTTGAGCTTACCCACTGGTTCATACAACTTTTAAAGCATACTCTCCAGTCGGATTAAGTGGTTGGCAGTCTTTTGGTGCTATTTCTAGCCGTAGACCTGAAATTTTGCAGCTTCACATAACAACTCACAATTGATTCTTTTGGAGAGAGCAATGTTCTGAAATCCCCTCGAATTCTACTTACCCTACTCCTAGGTTCTACTGCAATGGGGTTATGGAAAGTGTCTACAAATACTCGTTTTTTTGTTTTTTATGGTTTTCGGAGGCTTGATCTTAAGATTTGTCTCGTCCGTCAATCATTCAAAATCCTAATCTAATTCTACAATTCTACAATCCTAAAGGTACTCAGCAAGGACGATTACTTCCAAGCTACCTCTACACAAGAAAAGACGACAATCTTATGCTATGCGGTTTTTAAAAGAAAGTTTTTACTCTAGGAGATCCTAGAGGAAGCTAAAGGATAACTTCACAAGATGCTCATGTTTTTGCCTAGTTTAGGTCTCTTCAATCCCCGGCAACGTCGCCAAATGTGGGATGGGTGTCTAACCTCACTTCTATCTTATTGCAGATGTAGCAAGAACCACGATTAAATTGTCAATCCATGGGACGAAGCTGACTCGACTAGTGCATAGAGGCTACAAGAGGTTGTCAATATCTTGGAAAACAACAAACAACTGGCATCTAACTTAGGCTACACTCAAGTGGCTGAAATCACCAAAAGCTAATCGCTCATTGGCAAAAACATCACATGTGTTACAGCATCAAATGACATCCATACGTAATGAAACTTCTAGGACATGTTTATAAGACCTAAGTGCACATGCTTATGGTCTCAAATCCCACTTTAGTTCAAGTGCCAAAATCGCGATTATTAACAGCAGTGGATTTTTGACCTAAGTTTTTTCGACCCAGAATGCATCTAAATGCTTAGCAATGATGCCCCAATACCCCACCTATGCTTAGTTTTTGATTTTGAAGTGTAAATTCCTCCTTATGATGAGATTAGGCTGCGGGTCAGCGATGCCAACAACTACGAAATACTGTGAAATTCTTATGTCAATGCGTAGCGCTCTTACCTGCGGTTGCAACGCAAGAGACGCGACTGCAATGTGACAATCAGGGAGGGAGTAGGAAGCGCGAGAAGGAGAGAAGTGAGCGCCGTGAGCTCACACTGTGTATTTCATTATCCAAAACTTGAAAATAACTTACAAAAATTGGCTTTTATACCTTAGCCAAGGTTTTTGGTGGTCAAAACTAATAATCTGGGAGCTCTAACTAAAGACTGGTTGATACAATCTAGAAGCTTGTAGCACCGGCTCATTGATTACAAGGTTTATCCAAAAAATAGGATTTACAATATTCTCGATTCATCAAAATAATAATTGTTTTTACAAAGAGAGCTCCAAAAAATAATATCCAGGTTATCTTGCTGCCAACAACATCCATAACGGCAAATAATATTTTCAAATAGGAATACAACACTAAACTTTTTGATGTTATCGGCAAGAGCCTTGGCCTCTACCCATTTGGTCACATAACAAGTGGCCATCAATATATAGCGGTTCTTCCTTGGAGTGATTTTCTTGAATGGACCCATGAAGTCCATACCCCATTTCATAAATACTCCCAGTGGTTGAATTGGAGTTAGTGGAGTCATATCTGCTATTATTGGTATGCCCATCCTCTTGCATATATCACATGTTTTGCAAAAACTTCTAACATCAAATATCAAAATTTTCCACCACAATCCAGCATGAAAAATCTTCTTGTAAGTAATATTAGTGGAGAAGTGCCCTCATGAATCCCCATCGTGTGCCTCAGAAATAACTTGCATTCTTCCTTCCATTGGCACACACCTTCAAAGAACCCCATCTACTCCCAGTCTATAGATCAATCCTCCTATGATGGTGAACTTCAAACTCTTAATAATCAAAGCCTTTTTATGATTCTAAGTCCAATTTTTGGGAATCCTCCTCTAGAAAGGAACTGATATTCATCACACCATTCTGGATTTGTGTTTTCCTCAGTTGTTACTTGAAATAGTACTTCTGGATAGGAAATCAGCACCACAAATGGGATTTACCGGGCTTATGAAATATGCAAAATTCAAACTCCATCAGGAACATCATCCATCTTATCAATCTTCCTTGGATAATAAATTTGTTAATAAGAAATAATAACGCCTGATGATCCACATAGAAATGAAATAGCTTGCCCTGCAAATAGTGTCGAAACTTAGTAGCATTGAAAAAAATTCCTAAGGCTTCTCTCTCCGTAGTAGTATATCCTTGTTCAGCCTGACTGAATCTCTGACTGGCAAAATACATTGGATAATCAGTCCTCCCTTCTGGTTGAGCCAGGATTTCTCCCATTGCCAGTCTGGAAGCATTAAGATGCACATGAAAAATAACATCCCAATCTGGTTGTTGAAGTACTGGCTTTCTGATAATGGCAGTCTTCAAACATTGAAAACTCTCGTCACATTTATCAGTCCAAATAAACTTGCTGTTTTTCTTTGTAAGCTCATACAAGGGTAATGCCTTGGAAGCAAACATATGAACAAATATTCTATAAAATGTGATATATCCCAAGGATGAACTTAGCTATGATGTTGTGCGGGTGCCTTGGCCTGCTGGACACACTGGATCTTATCATTGGCCATTTCTATGCCATTCCTTGAAACTATATGACCCAGTAGTTGTCCCTTCTAGACTAGGAAAACAAATTTGAATGGGTTTAAACAAATCCTCTTTTCCTTACAATGTTGGAAAACTATTTCCAAAAAGAGCAAATGCTTCTCCTCAGTAAAAAATACAGTGAAGTCATCCATAAATATGGCAAGAAATCGGTGGAGGAATTCACTAAATATTTCCATCATACATCTCTGGAAGGTTGTTGGAGCATTGCAAAGGCCAAATGGCATAACCAGACACATGAATGCACCCCATTTAGTAATAAAAGTAGTTTTACTCCGATCTTCAGGAGCAATTTGTAGCTGATTATAACTGCTATAGCCATACATAAAGCTATACATCTCATCGAGAAGCATGCCTGTAAAAGGCAATGGAAAAGGATCCTTGATGGTTTGAGGATTCAAATTTTGATCATCCACACAAACTCTGAGCTTTCCATTCTTGTTGGGCACTAACAAAATATTAAACAACCAGTCACTACTGACAACTTTTTGTAATGAATCTAGCCTTAAGAAGGTTGTTGATTTCTTCCTTGACCTTCTTAGCATAATTTGGATTCATTTTGTACCATTGCAATCGCACTGATCTGGCATCCGGCTTTAGTAGAGGTATCCTATGTTGACAGACCTCTAGATCTACACCTTTTAGATCGGTATGTTCCCATGCAAATATATCTTTGTACTTATCGAACATGAGTCGGGCTTTTTCTTTCATTCCTAGGACTTTCCGCGGAGGTTCCACTCTTTGATTTCCTGATCATCTGGAAGCAACCAGTTAGGTCCCCCCTCCCTTGATTTTGGTTGACTCCTTAGCATAATCCCAGGAGGGACCTCTTCGTTCTAAACTGTCAGTCTGAACTTCAATAGCTTCTTCAGAGTGTACTTGTTCAGAGGTCACTGGTGTACTAGAATCTGGTAGTTCTTCTCTACAGTCAATTGGTTTCTCTGGCCGTCCATTTAGATGAACTAGTCGTTCTCCAAAATTCAGTTCAGTGAACTGACCTGGAAATTGTTTCCTTTGCTTTTTAGACTGATCTTTGTCAAATAATACTGCATTTAGGTCTATCTCAACCAATGGAAAAATATTCATTGCTACCAGCATCCTCTCAATTTTCTTTGCCCCATACTTTTGGCAAAGCTCCTTTGGTCGTAGTGCCTTTCTCTAGCTTCTAGTGTTGTTTGTCTGGATCTCAATTCTTATACTAGCGCTCTGTATTTTCAGAGTTTGATTGGCATAGTCGTGAACAACCTACACCGTTTGCAACCATGGACGCTCGAGTAGCATCCCATATGCGCTTGCACATCCAGCACTAGGAAGCTGGTCTTAAACTTTTATTTTCCCACCCTTATCGGCATACTTTCTATCATCCATTTGCCTGCACAACTCTGTGATTGGCCATTCAAAATTTGAAGGGTGTTGGTTTCAAGTTTTTGATACCCATTCTTTGTTGAAGGTGTGCCCCCAAGATGTTTACTCCTGCCCCTCCATCCAGTATGACACCGGATAGTGGCTCCCAGTGTTTCCTAACTTTGTAGTCAAGTCAACTGCTCTTGCTTCCGCTTCAGCTTTCCTTCACTGTTTGATGAATTTTGTTGCTTCAAGCAAAGTTTTTTGATGTCGTTTAGTTCAATGGTCAGTTTCTAAATTCTTTCACAAATCTTAACATGAATCTCTTCTCTCTTTATCAGAGTTATTATCAAAACTTGAGGAATCTGGACTATGCATACAATGCCACTCCTTTATTCTGGTACCTGTTGTGCCTCCCTCATTGCTTCCCATTATATTTTGGTCAGATTTAACATTTCCTAGTCCCTGGACTGCAGCCAACATAGTCTCCGGAATCCCAGACCCTAACTAATATAGTTGTACTCTTTCAAAAGACTCGGATGGTATCTTATGAATGAACCGAGCATCAGAACTTTCTCGTTGCTCTGGTAGCTTCTTGGCCAGATCTTCTATGATCTTAGCCGCTAGTTCTCTCTGCTCCTGCCATTCATCGACTACCTTCTCTTTACCCTTTGCCTTCCATACCTGCTCCCCATTTGCTAGTTTCAGAACTAACTGGTTTTTTTGGCTCATCTGGGATTTCCTCAAGGACTACCCCTTTACTACGTGTAACTACTCGTACTGGAATTGGCTCTCGGGCTTTTGCCTCAGTAGGATGCAGTGCTAGGTGCTTCTGGACACTGAGCCGCAAAATGCCCATACTTGCCGCAAATATAACAGTAAGGCTTTGATTTGGAAAGTTACCATGACCCCGGCCCTGGCCAATACCTCCCTGGTATCTACCGCACCCAATACCAGTACCACTAGTACCTGATTTCTCCTCTTGGGGTACACTGATTGTCTCTACTCTGGCTGGTTCAGCATTGGTAAATGCCACTACAAAAAAATCCTTTCCCTTTTTGAAGTGATGAATGTGAATGACACAATTTTTCCACAAATGACCATATGCCTTGCAATAAGTACACTATGGACATTCATTGGAAACATGATCTTTAGATTTGCACCTTGAGCACCAGGTTTCCATTCTCCTAAAACTGGTTGTCTGGTCTGGCTGATTTCAGTAATCTACCGGGCCATTTCATCAAATGTTTTTGGACCAAGAGCCCTTCTTGGCCTTGTCCTTGCTCTTTCCATTTGAGCTGCTTTCAGAGCTACTAGAGGTCTCACTGGAATCATAATTCTCACTGGAAGAACTGCTACTACTGGACCTTCTCTTCTTGTGACTTCTCTCCTTCTTAGCTTGCTGTTCAAGCTTCACAGCTCGCTGCACCAAATCATTAAATTTCTTCTTTGGTGCAGGCACCTCCTGTTCTCTGAGCTTCTTACTACAGAACTCGTTTAAAACCCTGCTCGTAACCTTTTTTCTAATGGTGGATCTTGCAGCTGCCTGGTTAACTTGTTGATCTTCTCAACATAACTCCTACTGACAATTTCCCTTGTTTAATCTTATCTAGCTCGCAGAGGATGTCCTCATCACCCCTGTTGTTTAAATACTCGAGTTTGAAATCTTTGAGCAATTTGTTGTATGATCTAAATTGGCGGGCTGGGTAATGGTAATACCATTTCCTTGCTGCATCTTTCAATGTCTGAGGAAAATATTCACCCCAGTCATCTTCATCAATATTCTTCAACTCAGCATATTGTTCAAAAGCTTGAATATGAACATATGGATCATCTCTCTTTTCTCCTTTGAACACTGGGAAATATATTTTCAACGAAGAAGTATTATCATGCCTTCAGAATCATCTCTGCTTCTTATGCCCTTGGGAGCCTGACCTCATCGAGAAGACTTTCTGTAGTGATCTGTGTCAGCATCCCAGTCAACCTCTTCTTTAGTTTAAGTTTCTGTCTCTTTTCTGTCTTTTCTGCCGGAACTGTGACTACTACCCTTGCTCCCTTTGGCCCCAACATTCCTGTGTGTGGACCGAGAACTCCTGGTTTTGCGTTCTTCCCGCTCAGCCCTTCTCCTCCTAGAGTGACCGGAGTGCTGAGAGTCCTTGGCCTCTTCAGCATGATTGTGCTCCCCTTGAGCCTCAGTCTTGCTCTCCGGGTCCTTCTTAGGATCAAAATCTCTTTCTGATACCTCAAGAATAGGGTCCACGCGGTTGGAATCAGTGCCTAACTAGGTTAATGATTTGCGACCACGACTGGCCTTGCGCGCCATCAGTACAATTGAAAATTCTAACTGGAAGATAAGAGGTTTTTGGTCGAAGAGCAAATAGCTCGTCCCACCGTGATCACCAAAATGGAATTGGAACTAATCTCTTCAGACAGCTAATTCTAACGTTAGAATTTAAAGCCACTGGTCATGTTGTTAGTTCAATTAGTGAGACTGGAGCAGAGAACTGACTAGACTAAAATAGATACCTAAACTAGAATGATATACTGAAGTGAGAGACATACTGAAAGACTCAAAAGATCATTTGCAGATTCGGATTAATAGTTTAAAGGACAACCATTACAGTGTATAATGGGTTTAAGCTCATATAATTACAAAAGTAATGATTACAGGGTGAAAACCGAAGGTTCTTAGAAAGCTAAATCCAAACTACAAGCAGCTAAGAAGCCTAATTACAGTGTAGTGGGTCCTATTTATAGCTCTCTAGAGTTACTACAATAACTGCCTGCGGTAATTACTGCCAGTGTGATTGCCTCCCTCTGGTCGGTCTTCTAAGGGACAGTTCCTACATGCTAGGACTATCCTCACCTTCTACAGGCTACCCTACAACCTTACGGCCATAGGGTGATGACATAGAATCTCTATAAGGGCACATAAGCATTTGGGCTACCCTACAGCCTTAGGCCATAGGGTGTCAACATAGAATCTCTAGAAGGACACATAAGCTACCCAACAGCATTTGGGCTACCCTAAGGCCTTAAAACCATAGATGCCTGACATAGAATCTCGAGAGGGGCACTTGAGATACCCCAAGGGTGCAAATCACCTAGATATCTATGGATGTTGGGTTTCAGGCCCCGTGGTCGGGTTAGGCAACCGCCCTCTTACTTCATTATTTGTTCATAAAGCAAATACGGAGAGTGAGACCATAGTCTCACTAAGCTCAACCAAAACCTGTGTATTTCTCTGTATTCCCCTTTCCCTTGTCTTCTTCTCTTGAACTCCATAGATTCCATCAAGTGGTATCCAAGCCAAGGAGCAATCCGATGTGTGCACCAACCCTGAGTTGGGAATTACAGTGCAAGCATCAAACTCAAAGGAGCAGAGGAGATTGAATGCAAAATTTGCAAAGCTTGTGAGAATCATGGAAGCAAAGTAGTAGGGAGGTTGACACCTTGGAGCAATCGCGTGCAGCAGACAGAAGTTGAAAAGCTTGGAAATTGAGAGCTAAGCATAGCAAAGTAGGTTGTGAGCAAGAATCCGAGGCCAATCAAATGAAATTGGGTACAGCCGATCTGAGAGCTTGCAATCTTGAAGGCAATCAAGTAGGAGAAGCCAAGAACTTGAATTCCATTGGCAATCATAAGGTCAAAAGCTCGTAGCAACAAGAAGAGGGAGTAGTGTTAGGCATTTCATGGCCGAACACACGCACTCACACACACACACACACAACCTTCAATTGA
>NC_140952.1:50956066-50966066 GCF_014529385.1 Adiantum capillus-veneris | reverse complement strand
CTGGACATTTCTCACAATCACTGCATTCCGTCGCCGGCTACCGTAACAGAGAATATACGTATGTTTGCATGCGATAAAGGAGGATAGTGGCAACACTAATACATGTGGCAAGGCATTCTCGATCACGGTGTGGGCTGTGACAGTGTGGGCCTTGATAGGGGACTTCGTGGGCATCCACAAATATTGGCTGCAATCAATGGTTCAAAGCTTATTGGCCACTTCAAGCTCACAGACTCAATCTCACGTGGAGAGGAGGGAGATGAAATGAAATGTTATATTAAACGTCTTCAAAGGGCCAAGGTCTATGAGAGCCCGCAGAAATGACGATGACGTTGCTCGCGTGCACTACTTCAGTAGCCGGCTCAGATGGCGATGAGCCCACAAAAATGACGATGGCGATAAGAAGCGATGACAGCCCGCGTGCACTGCTACAGTAGCCCGGAGGAGGATGGCGTGCGCTGCTGCAGTAACCGGGAGGATGAAGGAAGGCTGCAATAGCGAGCCTGCGTGAGAGTCGATGGTCAACACCGCGCCATGCTGAGAGCTGTGAGGGGCGGGTGCGGGGGCATGAGGTTCTGTGGTCACCGCTGCATGCCGAATACCCTCGGGCATTGATGATGATAGCGCACAATCTCAATCTCACGTGGAGAGGAGGGATCTGAAATGAAATGTTATATTGGCCACTTCAAGCTGGACATTTCTAGCAATCAGTGCATTCCATCGGCTGCTACCGTAACAGAGAATATACGTATGTCTGCATGCAATAAAGGAGGATAGTGGCAACACTAATACGTGTGGCAAGGCATTCTTGATCACGGTGTGGGCCATGATGGGGGACTTCGTGGGCATCCACAGATACTGGCTGCAATCAATGGTTCAAAGCTTATTGGCCACTTCAAGCTCACAGACTCAATCTCACGTGGAGAGGAGGGAGATGAAATGAAATGTGATATTAAACTTCTTCAAAGGGCCAAGGTCTATGAGAGCCCGGCTAGATGACGATGACGTTGCTCGCGTGCGCTACTGCAGTAGCCGCCTTAGCTAACGATGAGCCCACAAAAATGACGATGGCAATGAGAAGCGATGACATCCCGCGTGCGTTGCTACAGTAGCCCGGAGGAGGATGGCGTGCGCTGCTGCAGTAGCCGGGAGGATGAAGGAAGGCTGCAATGGCGAGCCTGCGTGAGAGTCGATGGTCAACACCGTGCCATGCTGAGAGCTGTGAGGGGCGGGTGCGGGGGAGCCCGCGTGCGCTACTGCAGTAGCCGGCTGAGATGGCGATGAGCCCACAAAAATGATGATGGCGATGAGAAGAGATGACAGCCCGCGTGCGCTGCTACAGTAGCCCGAAGGAGGATGGCGTGCGCTGCTGCAGTAGCCGGGAGGAGGAAGGAAGGCTGCAATGGCGAGCCTGCGTGAGAGTCGATGGTCAACACGGCGCCATGCTGAGAGCTGTGAGGGGCGGGTGCGGGGGCATGAGGTTCTGTGGTCACCGCTGCATGCCGAATACCCTCGGGCATTGATGATGATGACCCACAGTCTCAATCTCACGTGGAGAGGAGGGAGCTGAAATGAAATGTTATATTGGTCACTTCAAGCTGGACATTTCCCGCAATCAGTGCATTCCGCCGGCGGCTACCATAACAGAGAATATACGTATGTCCTCGGGCATGGATGATGATAACATGATGTCTCAATCTCACGTGGAGAGGAGGGAGCTGAAATGAAATGTTATATTGGCCACTTCAAGCTGGACATTTCTCACAATCACTGCATTCCGTCGCCGGCTACCGTAACAGAGAATATACGTATGTTTGCATGCGATAAAGGAGGATAGTGGCAACACTAATACATGTGGCAAGGCATTCTCGATCACGGTGTGGGCTGTGACAGTGTGGGCCTTGATAGGGGACTTCGTGGGCATCCACAAATATTGGCTGCAATCAATGGTTCAAAGCTTATTGGCCACTTCAAGCTCACAGACTCAATCTCACGTGGAGAGGAGGGAGATGAAATGAAATGTTATATTAAACGTCTTCAAAGGGCCAAGGTCTATGAGAGCCCGCAGAAATGACGATGACGTTGCTCGCGTGCACTACTTCAGTAGCCGGCTCAGATGGCGATGAGCCCACAAAAATGACGATGGCGATAAGAAGCGATGACAGCCCGTGTGCACTGCTACAGTAGCCCGGAGGAGGATGGCGTGCGCTGCTGCAGTAACCGGGAGGATGAAGGAAGGCTGCAATAGCGAGCCTGCGTGAGAGTCGATGGTCAACACCGCGCCATGCTGAGAGCTGTGAGGGGCGGGTGCGGGGGCATGAGGTTCTGTGGTCACCGCTGCATGCCGAATACCCTCGGGCATTGATGATGATAGCGCACAATCTCAATCTCACGTGGAGAGGAGGGATCTGAAATGAAATGTTATATTGGCCACTTCAAGCTGGACATTTCTAGCAATCAGTGCATTCCATCGGCTGCTACCGTAACAGAGAATATACGTATGTCTGCATGCAATAAAGGAGGATAGTGGCAACACTAATACGTGTGGCAAGGCATTCTTGATCACGGTGTGGGCCATGATGGGGGACTTCGTGGGCATCCACAGATACTGGCTGCAATCAATGGTTCAAAGCTTATTGGCCACTTCAAGCTCACAGACTCAATCTCACGTGGAGAGGAGGGAGATGAAATGAAATGTGATATTAAACTTCTTCAAAGGGCCAAGGTCTATGAGAGCCCGGCTAGATGACGATGACGTTGCTCGCGTGCGCTACTGCAGTAGCCGCCTTAGCTAACGATGAGCCCACAAAAATGACGATGGCAATGAGAAGCGATGACATCCCGCGTGCGTTGCTACAGTAGCCCGGAGGAGGATGGCGTGCGCTGCTGCAGTAGCCGGGAGGATGAAGGAAGGCTGCAATGGCGAGCCTGCGTGAGAGTCGATGGTCAACACCGTGCCATGCTGAGAGCTGTGAGGGGCGGGTGCGGGGGAGCCCGCGTGCGCTACTGCAGTAGCCGGCTGAGATGGCGATGAGCCCACAAAAATGATGATGGCGATGAGAAGAGATGACAGCCCGCGTGCGCTGCTACAGTAGCCCGAAGGAGGATGGCGTGCGCTGCTGCAGTAGCCGGGAGGAGGAAGGAAGGCTGCAATGGCGAGCCTGCGTGAGAGTCGATGGTCAACACGGCGCCATGCTGAGAGCTGTGAGGGGCGGGTGCGGGGGCATGAGGTTCTGGGGTCACCGCTGCATGCCGAATACCCTCGGGCATCTGAAGCGACACCCTCGCTTCGCATTAGCCGAAGCCGAAAACAACCCAAAGCTTCTTCGCATATGTGGGTTGAGCCTGCAACTTTAAAACCTGTCTTCTTCTTCTCCTACTTCTCTCTATAGTTGTACAACATCTGTGACGTAGCACTCATACATGTACCCATCATTGTCTGTGCGAGAGTAGCACCCAACATCGAGATGGAGTTCTGTCTGATGTTTTGAAGAGAAGTAGGAGGAAAACCTCTTTGGGTTACTGAAGGGGCATTCAGTCGGAGGCTACCGCAACAGAGAATATACGTATGTCTGCATGAGATAAAGGAGGATGGTGGCAACACTAATACATATGGCAAGGCATTCGAGATCATGGTGTGGGCCGTGATGGGGGACTTCGTGGACATCCAGCACCTTCACGCTCTTTCCCATCCGCAACCCTTGCGATCCTCAAGATGGACCCAACACCCTCCTCCATTGAAGCTTCACCTATAACCCCACTTCATCCATCTCCCTAGAGAATGCTCTCTCTACCATCTTCTCCTTGTGTATCTAGCTTAGAACTTAGCTCTCCTTGATTGTTGACGATTGTGAGTAGCCAAGGACGTTGAAGAGGGGAAAGAGGAAAATCTCTTTAGGGTTCTTTGGTGGTCATTTAACCGGCGGCTACCACAATAGAGAATATACGTACACCTACGGGCTATAGAGGAGGGTAGTGGCAACGCTAATACATATGGCAAGGCATTCGAGTTGTAGCTGAAAGCTTCCTGACCCTGCTATTGGACATCAATGCACCCTTGTGAGGGGCGATCGCATAAAAAAAAAACACACACCTACTTCTCTCTCTCTCTCCCCTTGACATCTCGGACAGGAAGCTCCTCAAGCACTTTTTGTGCTAATTCCCAAAATACCCCTTAAATTTCAAAATCCCCGAAAGTACCCTTGTATCTATTTTCTAGATCCGCTTTTTAGTGCCTAGCAATTCATCTCCAAAGCCTACATAACCAACACAAATTCTAGTTTTAGCATATTGTATCTTCTATACAAATATTTTTTTGCATCTCTGGAATCACGTAAAATAATGAAGCAATTCATCTCCAAAGCCTACATAACCAACACAAATTCTAGTTTTAGCATATTGTATCTATATAAATATTTTTTTGCATCTCTGGAATCACGTAAAATAATGAAGCAATTCATCTCCAAAGCCTACATAACCAACACAAATTCTAGTTTTAGCATATTGTATCTATACAAATATTTTTTTAGTGCTTAGCAATTCATCTCCAAAGCCTACATAGCATCTATTGAGATTCCAAATATACATGCTAAATGGAGACAAATAGGTGCATGTAAAATAGTAGTATGTGGATTAAATGAGAGAAGAGCGAGCATGTGGATTAAATGGGTGGTATAAAACATTTTTTCGTTTTTTAAGTGAAATCTGGTACGATTCCTTTTCACTTTTATAAAACGATGTGGCCTCTCTCTCTCTCTCTGCGCAAGAACAAACCCAAGTCTCTAATAATTATTGAAATCACTAAAGTAAAAAATCATTGAACTTTGGAATAAAAAAAATCCCAGGCACAGGTCGCAGAGGGGGGGGGGCGTTTCATGCAAGGTGACCACGGCGGCAGCTCCTGCCCAAGGCGGTGCAAGGCGCTGCGGAATGAGAGAGAGAGAGAGAGAGAGAGTGCTACTACCTGCAGGCCGCCGGTGGTGTAGGCCGGGGAGCAGTAGAAGCTACAGTAGCTCCTGCGATTGGTGACCACGACGGACGATCCTCAGGCGGAGCAAGGTGACCACTGCCACGGCGACAGGCCCTCTCAGGAGCAAGGTGACCACAACGGCAGCAGCCCCTCTCTCTCTCTCTCTCTCTCTCTCTCTCTCTCTCTCTCTCTCTCTCTGCTGCAGGAGCTCGCATAGACTGGGAGATCGTGGCTCTTGGTCGTTGTGGCCGAACTGGATGAAGACGTAGTCACCAAGAGAGAGGTATCTGGACTTGGCCTGCTGCCAAAGCTGCTCGTCGAAGTAATACTTGGAGCTACGGCTCGACACAGCCAGATCTCGCACGGCCATGACGTTGTCGGCAGGGGCGCTGTGGTTAAGAAAGTGGTCTCTCTCTCTCTCTATGCCAGAGCCCTGAGCCTCTCTCTCTCTCTCTCTCTCTTATCAAACACTAATGCATGGAAACACAGAGAGCCGGGTTGATGGTGACTTAGAGAGCCGATGTAGCCCTCTCTCTCTGGAGCAGCGTCTGAGCAGCGACAGACCACTCTCTATCAGGACCTCTCTCTCTCTTGACATGAGGAAAGCATGAGCAGGACCTCCACTCTCTCTCTCTCTCTCTCTCTCTCTCTCTCTCTCTCTCTCTCTCTCTCTCTCTCTCTCTCTCTCCTGCCTGCATTGAACACCTCGCATCGCCGGGCGCGCCAACTTGAGTAGGCGGCTGGCGATGATGGGTTTTTTTGAAGACTTTTTTTGAAAATGCCCGCTTGAACGCCCTAAGTCTCCTAGAGTCGCCACGTGGCGGGGGGGGGGGGGGGGGGGGGGGGGGGGCGGAATCCCCTCCCCTTTTATCTATTAGTATAGATTCAATTATCTATGTGTGTGTGTGTGCTATCTCCTACTCTAATCTCTCTAATAGATTAGTAAGATTCAATTAGCTATTTGTGTGTACGTGCTATCTCTTACTCTAATTTCTCTAATAGATTAGTAAGATTCAATTAGTTTTAAGAAGGATATGTGTGTGTGTGTGCTATCTCTTACTTTAATCTCTCTAATAGATTGGTGAGATTCGATTAGCTTTAGAAAAGGATGTGTGTGTGTTCTCTTTTACTCTAATCTTTCTAATGGATTAGTAAGATTCAATTAACTTTAGAAAAGATGTGTGCGTATGTTTTCTCTTACTTTAATCTCTCTAAGTATACCTACTCTCTCTAGTTAATACATCTTCACTATTAACTTATGTATAGTTAATTGAAAGTTAATACATAAGAGAACTCATCATATTCTTATTATACATGATGAAATTCTCATTCACCAATTCTATTGTCAATCAAATTAAGTAGAATTTTGAATAATACTAAAAATTGATTTAGTTGAAGTATAGAAATTGAAGTTAGAATTGGATTAGAAATGTGGAGCATAAAAGTAATGCATTCCTAAACTTTCACTCGTAGTTTACACACTTAATTTTTGATTAATTAAGATTAACAAATATTTGATGTATAGAAATTAGATGTAGAACTACAACACTAAGTGTGAATCCGAGTTGGCGAGGGTTCAAATTACAGACTCTCTTTGGAAACAAGGAGACTACTAGGGAAATTGACCAATTTGAAGTTATAAGTGTATAACATAAGTGTAGTACAAAAAAATGGCTCCAAAGCATGTTCGAACACAAGGCGCTAATGATCATGAAGCCGGTACAAGTAACGGGGGAACTCCTGCGGAACATGCTATGTCTCCACCAATCGGACCAATCGGAACTATGGTATAGGTTAGTATTGCAATTTCAAGTTATGCATCATTACATATGCGAGACCATAGGAATATATTATTTACCTTATGAAAAAAACTACGGACCGAAACCACGGGGCTTAACCCCAAGAAATTCGGCATATGTTTGACAAGTAGGAAAGAACGTCTTGTTAAATCGGTTGCTATAGAAAAGAATGTTTGTCCAAAACCTTCGGTATGGTTTCTCTCAAGTCTCTCTACTTATTAGCGCTGGCATTATGTGGCAGTTGCCAAGGCATGAGATGACGCCCAGGATGGCACCGCTGATACTGTGGTGGGAGTACACCCAGATTAGCCCAGTTGGATACTGCAGTTTTTTTTTACCGTGGCGTGAGGATGACGCCCAGATTGGCACCGTTGTTGCTGTGATGGGAGTACGTCCAAATTAGCACAACGAGTACTTGTCGAGCGGTATGGGACACTCATGAGGACAAGGGTTTTTATAAATAATGTATATACCAATCGGACATAATAGCGCCAGTAGAGATTCTTGAGTGAACCTAATCCAAGGCTTGTTGGTTTAAATTTGGACGACTTCTTGTTTGACTATTGTTTGTAATACTGTTTGAAGGGCTGTTTTAACGAACCAGTATCATAAATAAAGTAAAAGAACATGTATGTTTAAACAGTGTGGTAGTAATTAGATAACAAAAGAAGGGTGAGTGTAGTGTGGAAAGTGGGAGAATGATACCCCGACGGTATCATTCTATGGACGGGTGGACCCGATGAGTCGGGTAACTTTCCAACGCTAGAAATTATTTTTTTAAGTCATAAATCTTAAAAGAGACAAACCTTGGCAGCTGTGCTTCTGAAACATGGAGAAAAAAGCGCTCAGGTCGGTCACTCTAAGATTTATACTTTTAGGTATAATTGATTATAGATAGTTTTTAGATAGGGTTATGGTGGTCACGCTCCGCCATAGCGAGATAGGACCAATCCTTCACTAGCGGTTCATGCCCGTGGCTACGTAGTAGCTAAGGCAATTTCCATTGGTTTTTCCTTCTCAGGATTGGAGACCTATCAAAGGTACTCCGCTTCTCTCAAAAAGGGGCAGGGACCTCACAGGAGAGGAGGGGATTTGTATATGATGATAGCAGTGAGACGACAAGCTGATGGAAACCTCATGCCTCAAACTTTGCTTTGACAAGGCAAAAAAGTATAGAGAGACACTCCCAGATGAGGCTACCTTCCAAGCGATCAGAAACAACCTCAAGCCATCAACCAGTACTCAAGAAGTAAAGGATTGGTTTACGCATCTTGCACAAGGGTCCACAAGATCAGTGGACCTATGGAAGGATGAATTACATATGGAAGATGAGAGCTACATGGTAGTCCCCCACCCACCACCCACCCAAAAATTCTAGTTGTCACTATATTTCTCTAACTCATCCTTTTGTGTACAATCATGGATTACTAAAAAGGATGACTTCCTTCACCGTCAGACAAGAGAGTATCGTGGAAGGGATGCAGCACTAGGACAATACCTTGCCAGACTATGTGAGGCACCCATACTAGTCTCTCACAATGGAATGTCCCAAGAGGGAAGTACTAAAACATTCGCCCTCAAGATGCTCTCAAGATTCCTAGGTGGACCAATGCTACCACAAAATGCAGACAAAGTTATCCTCGTCAACAAAGTTTTTGCTATAGAATGTTTTGGATATACTGTTCGAGGTATACTGGTGGTTGTGCAGCTTATTATTACACATACACAACAATGGCACTCACTTTGTGGAAACAAAACCCAAATGAACTCTTAGATTATGGCAAAAATTTAATGATCCGATACAAGGGTAATGTGCCAAAATATATCCACTATATGTCATCAAGTTGAAAGAGTTGTGACTTTACTGTGTCTATTCTACCTTAGGCATCTCTTGTACATGTTGTGACCTATAATCAAAATCTCTTGATCCACCTATGGTTAGCATATTGCATGGTCTCTCTCCACTTTCTCTGGCCTTCACAAGCACTAAAGTTATTGAATGCCTCTAGTTGTTTCCTTTTCCTTTGTTGCAAATTCCTAATTCCTTGTGTTGTTGCCGAACAATCCAATACAGAAGGATTCTGTGATAAAACCACTCAAACAACTCTTTCAAATGTTTGCCGTCCTCGAGAGCCACCATGTTGTGTTTGTCTAAAATATGCATTCTTAGCCATGTAATGAAACTTTTCCAAGCCTTGGGTGTTCCATATGTCTGGGCTTCCATACTTTTGAATGAAGTATGGTAAGTGATTGAAAATGATGTGCTGCAAATAAAACAAGTTGTCAGGAATTTTAAACAACCTTTTAGCCCTTATCATTTAAAAGGGTGATTTAACAATACCATGTAATGAGTAATCTGAGTTTTAGTCCATGCTGTCCTAAATGATTTCTTAGTAGCTAAAGATTCTCCTTAAACTTGTTTAGATAACTTTGTGTCCACTCATCTTTGTCACACATGTGAAATAGCACAATGATGGAACACCACACTTCACCTTGGGCATTGCGAGTTGTGGGTTCCTCGTCCTTCACTACCATAGGGAGATTTTTCCATTGCTGAAACTCAATTTTGCTGACATAAGTGGACTGATATATCCGCCCACGCTTGGTTAGCTTCTTATCTTTGATGCCTATTGGTTTTGATAAAAAATGACGTGCCTTGACCCCACCAATAGATGGTTTGCAAGTTACATCTTTATCATTGGTTGGACTTCTCTCGTCTCGCTGGATTTTCACATTGCCTCCATGGAGACCCATCTCTGGCAAAACCAGTTCAAGCGCCTCTACCGCAACCTTTTGTTCTTTTGAGTTCTTGATTTTCCGAGCAAACCCAATGTATAGATACACCAACTTCTCCACAATTCTGCAAAGAGAATACATTGTACAAATGTGGACATTGACAAGTGGAATATCCAAAATTGGGTGGAAATTAGGATCCTCATTGTGGCGAGTAGGAGCCTTTCTCCACCATTTTGGTTTCATCATCTTTGCACGCTCCATGCAATACAAGTATGGAGCCTTTGCTATAGCACCCATTCCACAATTAACATACACTTTAGTGTTTTAAGGTCACCTACAAGATGCCATTGGACTTGAAAGTCTCCCCTCCCCATTGACAACCAACACCTTTCCTTGATGCATTTGTTTATCAGTGATATCAAGGATAGGGGTTTGATGGAATACCCAATCTAAAATGTCGTGTCTTTTTTCTTTACCCTTAAGATTAAATCTGTAT